>NW_028277058.1:34381287-34684318 GCF_059951505.1 Python bivittatus | reverse complement strand
ATCCAGCCCTTTTCATGACACTGTAGAATGCCTGACCTAATATCACTTAATTATTTTACTTCTTAAGAGCTAGATGCGCGTTAAATAGAATTTCTGTCAGTACAAGCCTGTCAACTTTCTTACTAAAAAATGGCTTTCATTGCCTACTTTGAGTGAAAGTTAAAAGGTTTGCATTCTCAATCACCAAAGATGAAGCCAAAAGGAAAAAAGTGATCTTCACCTTATCTAGCTAGAAGGCAGGAATCAATCAATTTATTGCTTGATGAGAAATAATAAGAAATAATACATGCCTAAGTAGGGTAGCTGTTAGACATAATTACAATACATATACCGTGTGCACAATTATTAGGCAAGTGAGTATTTTGACCATATCATCATTTTTATGCATATTTTCCACCTCCAAGCTGTATAAACCTGAATGCTTATTGGATATAAGCATATCAGGTGATGTGTATTTCTGTAATGAGGGAGGGTGTGGCCTAAGGAGAGCAACACCCTATATCAAGCTGTGCATAATTATTAGGCAGCTTCTTTTCCTCAGGCAAAATGGGCCAAAAAAGAGATTTAACTGACTCTGAAAAGTCAAAAATTGTAAAAAGTCTTTCAGAGGGATGCAACACTCTTGAAATTGCTAAGATATTGGGGCATGACCATAGAAACATCAAACGTTTTGTTGCAAATAGTCAACAGGGTCGCAAGAAACATGTTGAGAAAAAAAGATGCAAATTAACTGCCAAAGATTTGAGAAGAATCAAACGTGAAGCTACCAGGAACCCATTATCCTCCAGTGCTGTCATATTCCAGAACCGCAACCTACCTGGAGTGCCCAGAAGTACAAGGTGTTCAGTCCTCAGAGACATGGCCAAGGTAAGGAAGGCTGAAACTCGACCACCACTGAACAAGACACATAAGTTGAAACGGCAAGACTGGGCCAAGAAATATCTGAAGACAGATTTTTCAAAGGTTTTATGGACTGATGAGATGAGAGTGACTCTTGACAGACCAGATGGATGGGCCCGTGGCTGGATCAGTAACGGGCACTCCACTTTGACTCAGATGCCAGCAAGGTGGAGGTGGGGTACTGGTATGGGCTGGTATTATTACAGATGAGCTAGTTGGACCTTTTCGGGTTGAAGATGGACTCAAAATCAACTCCCAAACCTACTGCCAGTTTTTAGAAGACACTTTCTTCAAGCACTGGTTCAGGAAAAAGTCTGCATCTTTCAAGAAGACCATGATGTTTATGCAGGACAATACTCCATCACGTGCATCGAAGTACTCCACTGTGTGGCTAGCCAGTAAAGGCCTCAAAGATGAAAGAACAATGACATGGCCCCCTTTGTCACCTGACCTAAACCCTATTGAGAACTTGTGGGCCCTTCTTAAACGGGAGATTTATGATGAAGGAAAACAGTACACCTCTCTGAACAGTGTCTGGGAAGCTATGGTTGCTTCTGCACAAAAAGCTGATCGTCAACAGATCAAGAAACTGACAGACTCCATGAATAGAAGGCTTATGACTGTAATTGCAGAGAAGGGTGGCTATATTGGTCACTGATTTTTTATTTGAAATGTCAGAAATGTTTATTTGTAAATTTTGAGTTGTTTATTATTCTCACTTTAACAGATGAAAATAAACGAGAGAGATGGGGGAATTTTCATTTTTCATTTAGTTGCATAATAATTCTGGACACTAATAGTTGCCCAATAATTGTGCACACATAGATATGCTCCTAAGAAAGCCAAAACCTCACTTTTACTTTCTTAAATATTCAGGTTTGAGGTTTATTAACAGTTTGGATTGACTGAGAGCACTGTAGTTGTTCAATAATGAAATTCATCCTCAAAAATACAACTTGTCTAATAATTGTGCATGCAGTGTATAAATCTATTGGAACTTAAACTATGTTACTTAATACAGAAATTGTGTAATTAATTACCAAAACTTTTGATAAAATAATTCTTCTGTTTAGCAATTACTCAAATGAAGCTTGCCAGCCTCCATAAAAATATCTCCTTAGCTAAATTCATTAGATAGACAATTTTATGAGAATTGGGCCAGAAAAGTTTTCCACAAACAGCAATAGGACTTCTTTTTCTTTTCAACCCTAGGAGGAAACCTTTTCCAGTCTTTAAGCTCTGCCTAGGGAGAGAAGCAGTGGCTTTTCTCATGGCTCCATCTTGAGGGCCGAGAATTAAAGAGAGAGACAGAGAGGGAGGGAGAACCTGAGCTACAGCTGAAATGAAAGAGGCAATACATGTTGTGTTTGAGTCAAGGGTGATTCTAGCCACTGGAAACCTGACAGATCAGCCTGTCAAAGATGTACCTCAGCCAAGAGACTGCATGGAGGCTTAGGATCAGAAATGGAAGCACCAGAGCCAAAACTATCACCTAGTCTTATGGACTGGGCTGATCCAGGAGCCAGAGGGGCTCCAGAGGCAGTGAAGAGTGGTAGAAGCAAGCAATGGACTAGGAACAATCAAATACCAACTGTAGTAACTAGCAGTGGCAACCACTCAACAGATAGGATCCTCAGGCAAGCCATAAAAAATAACACAATAACACCCAAACCTTCCAGGCCACATTGATGATACATCATTCTTGTCTCTATAGTTAGAATGGCAATAGGAGAACTAACAAATACTGGAATGGATGGTATGTTGGAGACGTATGAGTCCTAATAGTGCAGAGGAGGCACAAGGCAACCCAGCTAGGCCTAGCATGGCAACTCAGGTCCCTGTGGGTCCAGCTGACCCACACAGAACATGGGACCCCAGTTTTACCCCTTGCGGGGGTAAATCTTTAGAGCTGAATAGTACAGAAACATTATACATAAACTCATGGGAATAGAAGTTGTCCCACAGCAAGGGAAAGGCAGGAAATCTACCAGACTCTCATCAAACAAATCCTGCTCTTACTCTACTGCTGCATACTCACAGTCATCTTCATGCTCACCCACAAAAAAAGAGAATAAGGCAGCATAAAGGCATGAGTTAAAATACCATAAGTGACATAGAAAGGGCACCTAACCTGGCAGGAACAGAGGGAAGGGATGAAAGAGCCCATCATGCTTGGGATTCTCCACCTTCAACACACTATGTGAGGAGGAATCCCCATAGCCTGTAAGCAAGTGAAGGAGAGGGTTTTGTAAGGCATCCAAGGCTCATACTTTGTGGAGTTTTGAACAAAATGAAACTCAGCTTCAGAGGATGACTTCACACAAGCTGCATATTCACATCAGAGAATGTTCAATGCTGACTTATTTCTAGTAATACTTACCAACTGCAGCATTTCAAGATACTTGAATAAGTCAACTAAGATGCTCATACCAGAGTTAAGACCCCAGCAATTTTATAATTAATGGCTCCAAAGGATCATAAGACACTGAAGTGTTCCCAGTAATATGGATTTTAGAATGCTGTTTCCAAATTTTCAGAGATAATCAAGGAGTGGGCTGAACTAGCCAAAGTCACTGCAACCTCCAGGAAAAAAAATCTATTTCCTTTCCAAAGAAATAAATGCTACCAGTAACTAGCACTGTTGAACCAGTAGCAGTACTGGTTTCCAAATTGGTTGCCCCAAAAGACGGAGGTGAGGTACTTGCAAATCCAATGCAACTTAGAACAGACGGAGCACTAAAACAAGACCACAAAGAAGCAGCCCTGGGAGTTGGAATTAGAATTGCAGGTATCTCATACATCATTGCCTGAGCTACAATGGTTTGGACACATAACCTTTCAGAAGTTCAAACAGAAGCCAAATGTCTAAGAAAAGGCACTGGTAGAGCTCATGGCACACATCTCTATAGATTGCTTATAATTTCCAGTCAGATTCATGGCATGTAGAATGCTAGCTCAGTAGGGCCTGTGACTCAAGCACTGGGAGGTGGAACACCAATTGTGAACCTACTCACAGCTAGATCCTTTTTTGGAGAGAGAAACAGTATTTGGGAAGTCTATTGACAGAATCCTAGAGGAATACAAGGACAAAAAGAAATCCTGGCCTCACCTCTGAAGAAGTAGGACAGCAGGTACAAAAGGATATCAGCTTCATCCTTTCAGCCTAGAGACCTCCAACCTTTTTTTCAGGCAGCAAGCAGAGAAGCAACCACTGGAGCTCCCAGGCTTGCTAACACAGATACACCATCAACAGAAATGGCAGAGAAGGCAAGAATCAAGGAAAACATTACTCAAATTGATACCGTCACCTCCCAGGTGGGTGGATGACTGCAAAATTTTGGCATATCTGAGAACACATGTGCAAAGATAGATGGGTGTTTGAAGTAGTCCAGGGGGGATACAGTATGCTCTGGAATTCACAAGAAAAATAAAAGACTGTCAAGAGCGAATACATTAAAGTCAACAATCAAAGCCATCATATCAGATGACTTCCCAGATAATCTGGTACAGATCATGAGACTCAGAGCACCCATTACAGGGATCAGGTAACTACTGACACCAGCCTAATAGATTGAGAAACTGACTTTGAAAACCAGTTTAAGACAGGGAATGTAGTCCCATGATGAGTAAAGTCTGCCCCACAACTTGACAGCAGCACAGCTAGCCCCCAAAATACTTTCAGACCTGGTGAGTGGGCAGCAAATATTGGGGAGAAACAAACAATATTATGGCCAAAGTCTATGTGAACAATCAGGGCAGAACCAGATCAGACCGCTTACAGTGCATGAGGATTGAGGTGGGAGATAAATTGTATAAATAAATACACAGGCCTTCAGAAAGAAAACACATGACTATTAACATGTGGAGAAACATCTAGCTTCTGTATCAGTACAGCACATAAAAGGATCGCTGAACATCACAACTGACTGACTTGAGTCATCAGAGCATATCTGAAGAATGAATCCCATATCTGGAGATTTTCCAGAGCAAGACAGGAATCCTCTAAGTAACTTGTTCATGACAGCAGACAATAAAGGCTTTTTTCTTCCAATTTCAAGTCAACAGAGCAGAGAGTATAGATGCCTCAGGGGCACAGTGGATGGAAAGCTCTATGCTTTCTCACTAACATCAACATTATCCAAAGCAGCAAAGTGAAGACAGTCCTAGCACAAGTGATTTCCATCACCCTATACTAACCAGGAAACCATGGGTCAGAACAACAATTACACTATTTTTAATGGTTAGAAGTACTTTAATTTATTTAACACAATTCCTGTTAGTACAAATTTGTTTGTTTTCCTCATTAAAATGAAAGACTTCTATTATCTTTTTAGAAGAAAAAGTAAAGAGTTTTCAATTAGCAGCATGGCTCAGAAGAAGCCAAAGCCAGTGACTTCAACTTTAGACATCTGGGTTACCAGTCTGTTGAACTGGGGCCAAGTTTCATCTTCCTTCAAAAAGTATTTCTCTCAACTGCAACTTGTTTCCTTTCTTCGGAATCACAATTCCCCTCTTAATTTTTCCCAAAATTAGAAATATTGTAGACAGATATCCAATTGATAAATTTTCAGGTACAAACAGAGACAAGTGGGAATATCTGTTTTCCACAACTGTACTAATCCCAGTGCCAGGTGAAAGGGCAAGTCAGGTCTCCTCAATTTTCCATTACCAATGAGAGAAGCAAGGAACTCCCTAAATTATTTTAGCTCAATTTAATAAAACACACATAGAAAGTTGACTTGTTGATGAGGGTTCTTTATCAATGTTTGAACTAGTGATAAGTAACAGACTTATCAAGAATGGTCAATTATACATTTTCAGGCAATTCCACCCTACCCCCCTTTTATTTTTCCCCTTTTTAAATTTATGTATGATATATTGTGGTTCCAGTTGTTATCCCTAATAATTTAAACAGAGTGGTTTGGGAATACTTGAAATATATGTTCAATGAATGCCTGTCATTTTTGTTTCATTATATTGTGATTATTATTTTCCCTATTTTGGGAGTGTAATAAATAAAAAAACTGAAAAAAGTTGAGAAGCAGCAACTAGACCAACAGAGAAATACAGAAATTTGCAGAAACCATGTACCAGAACTGAACGTCATTAATGGATGTCTTCACATAATTATTTTTCTCTGTTACCAATTTTTTTTTTAATCCGCACTCAATCATTACCGATTCTATGGCAACTGCCTGGACGAGTCCCTGCAGTTTTCAAGGCAAGGTGTTTTAGAAGTGGTTTGCCATTGCCTCCTTCCTAGAGCAGAGCCCAGCTGGCAAGCGCAGGAGGCGGGGTTTCTGTTGCTTAGCGCCTTTTTCTGGCGTGCACGGCTTCCGCATTCCCGGCAACTTGGTCCCGTCTCCCATGCAAGCACCGCCATAATTTTTCTTCCCACCGGGGTGAGAGTACCCATTTATCTACTTACGTAAGTTTACAAGCTGCTGGGTTGGCAGGAGCTGGGAAGGAAGCAGGAGCTCACTCTGCTGCGAGGAGCTGGGCTCAAACTGCTGAAGTATCGACCATTTCTGGCCGGCAACTTTCAGCGTCATTAAGCCTTGTAAAACATTGGATTTTTTCTTTAGCTTTAAATACTGTATGTTTAAAGCATCTCGCCTGTGTATTATTTTTGTAAATTAGCCCTTCTAAAGAGTTAAGTATACAAGGGGTATGTAAAAAAAAAAAAAAAGTATCCAAAGTGTTTTAATTGTATATGTGCATTATTTAAAAATAGTGCAAAAATGTTAAAAAGTGCTTTAAACTGGCCTTCTTCCTTTTACATGCTTGCATGAATGCCTAAGTGAATGCTTAAAAATCAAATAATTCCCATGGATTTAAAAAACACCTTCAATAATATATGAGAAAAGGTGACAATAACTTTCATTTGACTATCAGCATACAATGGTCTCAAAAGTAGAGAAACATTAGTTTTAGAAAGACAAAATTTACCTGGCTTTATTAAGTTTTCTCATGTAAAGTAAGTATGTAAGAGATTAAATCTCAGCAATTTCAGAAATTTATTTACATGAATAATGCTACAAATACACAAGTAACAAGATTTTCCATGAGTCCAGCAATGCTTTTTAGTTACATAAGGCCTTATTACTGAGCTGGCTTCCTTGTAGCCTATTCTGCAGCATTCTTCAACAACTTTTATAAATCTACTAATGTGTGGAAATTCAAAGTCCCTCATGATGCAGATACAACTGTAGTCACACCTACTTTTTAAATTTAATTATTTGTCTTCAGCAGTAACTTCTACCTTTATACTACTTACATAATTTCTCATGGCGTTCTGCTTTTCTCCACAACTTTGTCTGGCCCCCTGAGAACAGTGAAAATACTGAATATAGCGATAACCTAAATTCCACTGCACTAAACCATTTTGGAAAGGTTAGAACTATTGATGTTCAGATAGACAGTAGTAGTTATATTAGTTTCTCAACCTTTGTATTGTTCTAGGAAAAACAGCAACTACAATTTGATTTTCCAATATGAATTTAACACTGAATTTCTACTGGTAAGCATGAACCCTACTACAATTAGAGGATATCAAGCAATAGTCCTTTTGCTATACTGTCATTATGAACACAACTTCCATAATTATTAATATTACACTTTCAGTATTGATTTGCATACATACGTGAGGGGAAAGGAAAAGAGCAAACATTGCTAGACTTCATATTTAATTATTTAAAATGACAACAATTTTCTAATTAAGCAAGAGATGACGCACTCGAAAGCAAACCAGCAAGCATACAATATATCTAACCTTCTCTGCCAAAGAAAGAAAAGTCTCTCAATACGAATGAAGGAAATTACTTACTGTCCAGAATAGCAATCTATTAAAATGTCTTAAGATCTCTTAAGATGTGCAATGAAAATCACTTCTAAACCATAAACTGTTTAGACAAGTTAAGAAACAGCTACAGCAATTGGCCCAATAACCTCCCATTCACCTTCTGTGGCAAACAACATCTTGACAGCACTTGACAGTTCAGAAGTCCTTGTAAATTTGCCTCTATTATCTCATGATGTCAGAACCCACTTGCACTATCCGATTATTAAATATATTCTTCCTTCCCTCTTCCATCCTGGCTAATATCTGGATAGGCTTAGAATCTGAAAAAAGTGTTTGTACAAGGAAGAAAACTAGTAAAGTATATGTTTTGTAGATCAATGAACATTTGGAGATAAAAAACCCCACAACCCTCTGGAAGAGAGAAGATAAAGCATACACACACAAACACATACAAAGTCACCTAAGCTTAATTTTAAATAATTCAAATTTCAAAATTACCCTCATATGTCAGCATTAAATAGAAACTAGCTGATGGCTGGTGAGGGTCTTCCGGGCTGTGTGGCCGTGTTCTGGAAGTTTTGTTTCCTAACGTTTCGCCAGCATCTGTGACCGGCATCTTCAGAGGGCAGGAGCACAGACAGGAGCAGTTCTCTCTGTGCCCAGGATGATGTGACCCTTTTGTGGGTATTTATAAAGTACCCTTTTGTGGGTATTCTGAAGGGGGGGGATTGGGGGTGTGTGTGGTGGGGGGTTAGGGGGGTGAGGTTTGGGTTAACGAGTGGCTGCTTGTTTTGGTGTCAGAATATGTATGTATCTTCCTGGGGAAGGGTGTGTGTGTGGTGGGGCGGTTGGGGGGGTGAGGTTTTTGGGGTGAGGTTTGGGTTAATGAGTGGCGTTCCTGGGGAAGATACATACATATTCTGACACCAAAACAAGCAGCCACTCGTTAACCCAAACCTCACCCCCCCACCGCCCCACCACACACACACCCTTCCCCAGGAAGATACATACATATACACGGCCACACAGCCCGGAAGACCCACACCAGCCATCGTATTCCGGCCGTGAAAGCTTTCAACAATACATAGAAACTAGCTGAACTAATTTCTTTCACAATGCAAAGGTATCTTCTGGCAAATAATATAACTTTCCTTTCAATCCTTGTTATCAGATATAAACTTTATTTTATAAAATGCAATTCTTTCAGTTTTACCACTTGAAAGAAGAAAACAATTAATGAGTGAAAAGTAATGAAAATGCATTTAACATGCCAACAACAAATACTTCATAGTATGGACTATTAAGACCAGCTGAGTGGCTGCCCTTAGCTGAACTTGGCTGATCTAAACTAAGCAGGACCAGCCCCGGTTAATATTTAAATGGGAGACCATCAAGAAATTACAGGGCTTCAGGATAGACTAAGAAGTGAAAAAACCTCTTGGAAGAAGGCAATGGCAATCATATCTATACTGTTTTGGGGAGTTCAGTACTACATGGACATATCCTTGAAGACAAAAGTTCAACTTGACTCAAAGGAAGTATAAGCATTTTACAAGCATTAAATCCAGCAATACCATTTGTTTAAAGAAATGTATAGTCCAACAGAAATACAACAATCACAGCATAAAATGATTCTGTGAATTTCAATCCAAAATAATTCTGAGTAATGTAAAATGAGATTTGCTCACATACACAATCCATACAATTACATTTGCACAAAAAAAAAGGCAAAAGAAGAAAATCAGATTGGAATGAACATAACAGATGTAAAAGACACATTTGATTATTAATGTATAGTACTCACCATCTCTTTAGCTATTTCCACAGCTTCTTGCAGCCCATAGAGCCTGCCACAGACTAGGTAAATCCCATTGGCCCAGAGAATACAGCCCTCATGGACCCAAAATTCATTGCTGTCAAGAGGTAGTTCAGGAATTTGTAACTCCAACTCAGGACCACCTTCAGAAGTAGATATGGGGGGTTTAGAGTCTGAAGGAGTATTTTCACCAACACTGCCACTCTCAGCAGTTGCTTTTTTACAAGCAGTGCCTCTTGAAAGTGACCGAGAAGTCCCAGCACAGTCCTCAGAGCGATGTCGTCTTTTAAAACGCGGGTGGGCAGCCAGGCTTCTCTGTTCTTTTTGCTGTTGCTCCTCTTCTTCTTCCTCTGTGTCAGTCTTGGAACCATTAGAAACACTTTTATGTCGTACTTTGACCTTGTTTTGCATTTCTGTGGCCTTCTTAGGAGGGGGGTTCTTAGGCAGTGTGGCTGCATAATCTTGTGGATAGAAAGGTCCAAAGAGATCACCCATGTTGCGATAGCTGGCCCATTTGCCACAAAGGCAACAGACAAGATGGCCCATAACAGATGACTCTGTTACAACAGGACCTTGTAGCATAAAAGAAGAAGTAGGCAGTACTTTACTCTCAGCATTGCTGGGAGGTGGCGTTGATGACCTCTGTCCTTTTCGACCCCTCATCAGTTTATTCTGCTCTTCTTCTTCTGCATTAATTATTGTGCACACAGCACCTAGCTCACACTTGTTTACCACATGAATATAGGGGAAAAAAGATTTATTCCTAGTATCACTTTTATCAAGAGATTGAATAGCATATTTTAGTTTGATTTCTGGTTCTTGAGGCTCCACAATGGGAGCAGCTCGTCTTGGTTTCCGCTTTCGTGGTTGTGCTGTAGTTTTCCTCCTTTCCCTTCGCTGCCTCTTAGGCTTTGGTTCACCACCTACTGCCTCCTCTGATAACTGCATTGCTTCTGGCACTAATGGAAGTGGCAATTGTTGCTGCTTCTTTTGCTTGTTTACACTACCAATAGGTCTTCCCTTCTTCTTACCAGAAGGAAAATATCCCTTTGGAGGAAAGGGATCTGGCTTCGGTGTCATAATAATTGAACCTCCATCTTTTTCTTCAGGCTTTGAATTTGTTTCAGGAGACAAAATATTGGATGGGGGAATTGATTTTGATTCAGAAAAATTTATAGATCCATCTGTTCTTACTAGACCAACAGATTTCTGTGAAGATGCTGGAATCAGGACAGGCACTGAACCATCCTTGCCAACAGTACTATGTTCAGAAACCTCTTTTTTCACTATCTCATCTCCATCATCATGCCATTCTTCAGAAGATATTGTCCGAGAAATTTCACTAGTCAGTTCTTGACTTTCTCGATCTAACACAACTTCTTCTTTTATATTTTCTGCTTCTATTTCATGATTGGCCACGTTCCCACTGTCTGGACGGCCACTCTTCAGAGACAGAATGTCATCAAGAGTGACTGCATCTGCACCAGCCTCAGCACAATTTGAAGATGTACTCTTCCTAACACTGGGAGAGGTGATTTTCTGAACAATAGCTTCCAACTTTAATCCACGTCCCTTTCGTGGAGGAAGAATTTTTGTTTTAGCTGGGCTTGTGATGGAAACAACAGAACAGTTTCTATTATCAGGACTTGGAAGATGCCTAGAGGATTCTCCTTTTGAGAGTGACCTGCCAACATCTTGGTTTTGAGAGGAGTGGGCATAAGAATTGAGGGTTTTGTCAACTCCATCCTTTGATGATGGAAGTAGGCGTCCTTTGTCATCAGTACCACTAGTCTTCATTTCCTGCAACTGCCTCTTGCTAGGAATAGGAGAAATGAATGAGCGGACCCGCCTTCTCATTATTAAAGGATTTTGAGGAGATTGATCTTCTTGGCCAGGAATTCTTACCATAGTATTAGCAGATTTAAGTACATCACCAACATCATCACGCCTATGTGCATCACTATCTTGTGAAACAAATCTCTTCTGACTTGTTGTCCCTAGAGAACCACTGTTCTTCCCAGGAGTTATCTGACGGGAGAGATCCCAACCTGATTCATGTTGCTGAATCTTTTGATTCATGTGTTTTATTTCTACACACTTATTCTGAAGAGTGCTTTCACCCCCCAACAAACAACGGCTAGTTTCTTGGCATCCGGCATCATGGTAAGATCCAGAATGGAGATACATCATTCCATCCTTGTCATTTTTTAAAGGACTCCTTACCCTATCTAAGAATTGTTGCTGTCTTGGGCTCTTCCTAGCTGTTTCCTGCCTATGTTGAGCTGCTGCAATCACACCCTGAGCAGAGCTGCTACTCCACTCTTTATAATCTTCTTGTTGTTGATGGTACAGCTGTCTTTTGTAGTGGTACTGAGAATTCAATCCTTGATTAGGGTCACCATAAACATGGGATCGGGAGTTACTGTGATATGCTGAAGCCAAAGATGAACTTTCAGAATTTGAAGGGAAAGTATGTAAGGAACTCCGGTTGACCCTGTCAGAAAGCACCATATGTGGGTTCATCTGGTGAAGATCTGTCCCTGGACCTCTGTTTCTACCAGGTGACATTTTTAACTTATCTGCCAGATCATGAAATTGAGAAGGAGATTTACCTCTCATTCCCTCCCGGCTTCCTATTCTGCTAGGTCCTCGCCTCAACTGTGCTGTTCGACTATCCTGCTGTAACAGGTAGTCTGATGCGGAATCAAGTGTTGCAGCTCCAGGGCTAACATTCCCTCGGTAAGATTCATGTTTAAAACTGGCATGGTGACAATGATCTCCTGATTTTTTGTTGCTGATGTTGACAGAGGTCTTAGATTGTTCAAAATCCTCCTCCTTAATCTGCGCACTGTGAGACTTTAGCTTAGCTTCTATGGTTACCAGGCCACCAGGGAGGATAACCGACTGATTTAAACCAGACGTCAGACGGTCACTTCTTGCACTCCTGCCATCAGTACTCATATGCCCTCCAGAATGTGGCCCAGGATCTCTAGCAATCTGCCTCAAAGGTGATATATCACAAATAACTGATCTTCTCTCAGAGACTCCCCCACCTTCATGAGCTGTAGAATCTAACTCAAACTTTCTAGGCATAGGGTAGTCTGCCAAATTTATCTGTTTCATCTCAGCTGCAGTGCCACTTAATTTTCTATCCCAATGTCCCCAGTGTGAACCTTCCATGAGAGATCCAATACTTTTATTTAAAAGGCCTCTATTACTTAGTTCATTTGTTTGATTAACCAAAACATTGGGTCTCATGCTACTTTCTAAACTTCCACTCATTCCATGCTGATCTTGGGCATTTCTAGAATATCTCCTGTCAGGATGATGGTGATAGCCTTGCAGGACTTCCTGCAATAGACTGGGAAATTTCTCATTCCTGCCCTTTCGCTCACTATGCACTGAAAACTCCCCTTTATCCTGACCTGAAGGATACTGTGAAAAGGTACTGGCATTTCTTTGCATACTAACCCCAATACTGTCTTTGAAGCTGTATCTCAAACTACCAGGGGATTTAGAAGGCTCTGTTCTGCTTGAAAAACTAGAGCCAATAGCAGCATGACCAAGTGGATTGTTTCCATCTCCATTGTGATTAGTACTGCTGTCCCCAGTTCTGCTTCCTTTATTTCCTCCTTGTGGCTCTTGCTGTGCTCCTATAAGACCAGTCTCTTTCATTGCAGTGGCAGAAGATGGTGCTTGAGCACCTGTAGAAGCATCGTCTTGTTGGGATTTATCCTGTCCACTTGACTTTTCTACTCTTCCTGACATAGCTTCTCTGGAGACTATCACACCAACTGCCTTTTCATTGATCTTTGGGGGGGTCTCCACAGAAATCAAGGCTTCTTTTCCATCAGGAGGGGAGGCCACTTCTTCCTCAACTGCAGAGCTGTTGGTGACCTTTGGAGGTTCATTCTGAGATGGCGGTGCTGGGGATGACTGGGATTTCTCTAAATTACCTCCCTTGTAAGTGGTGTCAGAACTGGTGCTCTGACCACTCAATTGTCTCACTCTTTCTCCTTGATCCTCTGAACTACTGGAACAGCCACCATCAATGGACTCTGCTAGTGGAGACTTAAGCTGTTCTTCTGCCTGGGAGGAGCCTTCTGAGTTTGTGCAGCTCTCTGTCTTTTTTGATGATTTTTTTGAGCTTTTCTTCTGAGGTGCCAAAGCATCTGAGAGTAACATGTGCTGAACTGTATTAGGAAGATTAGCTACTTGACTACTTAGGGCACTTAGACTGCTTAGTCCTGGATCTGTAAGTCTTTTTTCCTGCAAGCTTTCAAGCCCAAATCCTTTGAATCCTCCACCCTGAGCACTGGGGCTTG
This sequence comes from Python bivittatus, assembly GCF_059951505.1. Lineage (NCBI taxonomy): Eukaryota > Metazoa > Chordata > Lepidosauria > Squamata > Pythonidae > Python > Python bivittatus. The sequence continues at coordinate 34,670,475 of NW_028277058.1, read as the reverse complement.
GCATCATGGATGCCGTTGGACTAAGCTGAGGCATCATTTGTAAAATGCGATTTCTAGAAGCGACTGGAATGTTGCTTTGTCCACATTGAAGATTCTCACCACTTGGCATGAGAGGAGATGGCGTGGAACTGCAGCTTGGAGACTGAACCACAGAGGCAGCTGGTGAAGGGTTAGATATAGGACTAAAATTCTGGTGGAACTGCATGGGTGATCTTACAGGGACCTCAGTTTGATTGTACTGCCCCACTTGACTTTGAAGAGACAGCTTGGAAGCAGTATTTGAATACTGCATTGCATGTTGTGAAGGAGCCTGCTGCTGTTGTGATTGTTGTCCCTGTCCTTGTGCCTGTTGACTCCCTTGGGTCAATTTTGACTGCTCAAAGTTTTTCATTGGCTGTGTCTGAAAGCTGTAATTTGATTGAGTCCCATAAGCTTGTGCACTTGAACCAACAGCATGTCCTTCATACTGTGAAGGAGCGTTCACAGTATAATTACCATCATAGTTCTGTCCAGACTGACCAAACCGTTGAGGAGAAGGAAATGAAGAAGAGGAAGAAACAGGAGGCTGATAGTGCTGACTATACTGACCTACTCTTAACTGATAGCTAGAAGTAGATGAAGGCAGAGTTGAAGGGCGCTGAATTGACTGCAAATGAGACGTGCTAGAGGCAGATTGGTTAGAGGCCTGTGGTAAAGGCTGATGAGACTGATAGAGCTGCTGCCTCATTTGCTGCACTTGTTGCTGTTGTTGGCTAGAAGTCTGCTGCTGATACTGAGCAGTGCCAGGGGAGAAAGGACCAGTATAGTCCTGCTGATAATGTGTTACTCCGCTAAGTGATGAGTGTTGTGTTTGAAACTGGCTCACATGACTTTCACTTCCATACTGACTCCCAAAGCTACTCCCTTGGGGTGGTCCATAGCTCTGTACTGGTCCAGAAGGCCTACGCTGAGGAAGCTGTTGTCCTCCTCCTGATACAGGATCCTTACTGGAAACCATATAGTAGAATTCTCCTGCTTCTTTTCTGAAACCTTGATAGCTCTGATGTCCAGAGCTCTCACTACCCATTGATGCAGAGTTTCCTGTTGCTTCACGGCGCCCACTAGTGCTGCCACCTCCTCCAAAGCTCTGAAACATCTGAGCTTGCTGGCGAGTGCTAAATTCCTCTAGTCGGGATGCACCATGTATTTCCTGTGGGTAGTTCTGTTGGTTTCCGTGGTAACTGCTCTGCTCCCTAAAGGACTGCATGCTGTTCAGCTGTGTACTGACAGCTTAACAGCCTGCCTGAAAGAGAAAAAAAGAGATAAATAAATGAGCATAACAGTTCACACTCCTCAACTCACAGAAATATACATATTATCAACTAACTGACCTACTATTGTTTCCACTTTAGGAAACGAAGGGCATGGATTTCTGATCTAGAAATAGAATAGGATACCAATGATTATATTTTATAAGAACACTTTAGAAGATTGTTTTTATTAGCTATTTTCCACATATTCTATGCTAGACTGCTGTGACAGGTATCAGGACAACCCCAGCCCCAAAATAGCAGTTGTTTACAATAATATGACACAGCAGAGGATATTTGAACTGGATAAACTTTGGAATAGTTTTAAAATATCTATTTGGTGTGAAAACACAAGTATCTATTGTGTGAAAAATACAGAATATACATCATATTAATCAAGGAGAAAATACCATGATCTATGAAGTGAATTCCAGCTCTGGAAAAATAATCACTAGGTTGGGCATAATTTAAAATTGCAAGTGTGCAGTCACCCATGATGCTTTTGGATTTTATGAAAGATGTTCCTACATTCCCATTTTCCCACTGTCCCAAAATTCAAATAATATTACATAAACAGCAATATTAATATTTGTACACAGTCATGCACCCAGCAAAGCTAAAAATCTGAATACGAAGAGGTTCAGCACTTAAACCAAATTTCCAATTTAAGCATTAATGTGAAATAGTTAGCTTCTGGATACTCCCAAAATGCTTCCCTGTGACTCTGTATATATTTAATTCAGATTATGTCTATCTTCAGATATATAAATACAGTCTGATTTAAGTATTTGTTCATCAAAAGCTAAGTATTTATTTCAAATCACTAAAAGTTGAGGCAAGTACTAAACAATTAAAATTATTCTAAGGCCTGCTAGTGAAACCAAATAAATCCATTAGTAGTCAGGATATATAATTGAATCAAACCAATTAATTTACCTCCTCAACAATCTTTAGGCACCAGAACATAACCAAACTTGGCTGATTCCAGAAGCTAAGTAGGTTAACACTTGGATGGGAGATTGCTCAAGAATTCCAGAGCTGTAGGCTAGAGTAAAATAGAATATACTGTTTTGAATGTTGGTGCTGGAGAAGACTCCTGAGAATACCATGGACAGTCAAGAAAACAAACAAATGGATCATCAATCAAATCAACCCAGAGTTCTCACTTGAAGCACAAATGACCAAGCTCAAATTATCCTACTTTGGACACGTTATGCAAAGATCTAGCTCTCTTGAGAAAGTTCCAATTGAGGGGGGGAAAGGTAGATGGAAAGAGAAGAAGAGGACATCCAGCAGCAAGGTGAACAGATTCAGTTACAGTGGTGATGGGTGTTCCACTGAAAGAGTGGAAAAACCAGGATGGGGACAGATCATAATGGTGAAAATCTATGTCGTTGCTAAGAGTTGACAATGATTTGATGGCACATAATCAATCAATCAGGCTAGAGCAGAATGGTGAAAAAAAATCCTAGAAGAAGGCAGTAGCAAACCTCTTAAGTAATTTTGCCAATAGTATTGCATGGATATAGTCACCAGGAGTTAAGCTCAACTTTAGGGTGCCCCTACCTTTACTACACAAGAATGATATGATAGCAAATATATATGAAAAAATATTGATAGACTAGAAAATGGATAGACTAACACATCTGAAGAGGCAAATACCTTATGAAACTGCAATGTTAGGTGGGGAGTAGCATTAGGCAATGTTGCCCATCTATCAATTATACTATACAGCAAAAATATGTAGATTCAGTCAATTTTTGTGAGCAAAATAAATGTTATGCCCATTTTTAGTTTGTTGTAAAATTTGTGAAATAATTTATTTGAATGAACTTTGATTCTGTTTTAAAATAAAAAAAGCTATGTCTTCTCTTATTATGGAAACCACTTTTCTGCAAGATTTTCTGTAAAAAAGTTGTAATGTTATGATCTACAACCACATGAACATGGTTGATTATAGGAGTATTTCCCATAGAAGCCGCACACTCCAACAGAAGAGAACTTCTATTGAGTTCTGGCTGCAGGCCTTCCAAAATGTTACAACTCTGCTCTGAGATAACAGAGAAAAAATGAATTCCCATAGCAAGCTAAGATATACAGCACTTGGAAAAGGCCATGTCTCTAGGATCAAGTAAGTACAACTATTTGCACTGGTAGAAATCACACAAGATACAAAAATCTTATTCAGTGGCAGAGGGCTTTAAGGAATTGATGCTTCAAACTTAATGTAGGGGAAATCCTATCAGAAAGTAAAAATTTAAAGATCCTGGAATTTATTTTTAGTTGCAATGTGGGAAAAATGGACTTTTACACCTTAGCAACTACAGACAAAAAATGGAATTTGACTCTTTATGTAAAAATGGGAATGTTACTCTCAAAATTTATTTATTCCGTGGTACAGATATACATTCAGCCATGTTCACAGTTATTAGATCAGTCCTTCCAAGAAAAAGGTACTTTCTCCAAGTCTTGATTTAAGTTAAACTAAACATTATAGCACTGACTCTGCCACATTACTTTGAGCTACATAAACTTATTGTCCTACCTTGTCCTACCTAAATGGATAATTTAATAATATAATTGCATTTCCAACACTGAACCACCTGCAAATTAAAAATGAAGAAAATTATCTAATTTTAATTTCAAAGGAAGCCTTCCACAATGTCCAGCAGTGGAAAATGCTTTTTTTTTTTTTAAATTGGAGTCATTCAACAAGTTTGAATCTCAAGTGTAGATTTGCATTCTGTGAAATGGGTGATGGAGCATGGGCACCATGTCCAGATAAATGCCAGAAAACTAAAAATATTTGCAGACTCCATTTGCTGAATGGAGAAGCAGTGAATGGGAAAAAGTAATATATTAAGAGATCAGGATTAGAGTATTACTCCATTTTAGGCAGTTTTTTGTGAAATGTAAAATTGATGAAATACTGTCATATAAGGACTCTGCAAATTTTACAGCAAACTAAAAATGGGTATAAAATTTTTTTCATTCACAAAAATTCACACTTCAAGGAATATACACAAATCAAGGATGTCTAACTTTTTCTGGGCGAAGCGCTTTATTTGGCTTTCAAATGGCACATCAGAGGACACATTCCAAAAGTAGTGGGTGGGGTCAGAACAAAAACTAAAATTATTTTTTCTCATTTATAATTCATTAAAATTAATAATAGTTTAAATTATTATGTTCCAGTAATGTCTTTAACTCCATTCCTTCTGTCATATTAAAATTACCATCGGATAATAACATTTGGAAGCTTTACTCTGATATAGATTAACATTCTTTCCTTTCATACCCATCATACTCTAAGCAGATATATTCATCATATGAAACATACGTGTACACACACACACTCACACACACAGAGTATATGAAGTATGAACAGATAAACTTTAAGCAGCTATTTGATAAAATAAAAATGTGGCTGGCCAGTTTGTGATTAAGTGCATCTTAAGAATAGAGTCTATATCTATACCTTGATTTTCCTCCTAGATGCTCAGGGAAAAATATGTGATTCCTCCCACCCACTTTCTTCAATCCTTGATGTGAGACTAAAAGAGAAGGACTGGCTTAAAATCATCTAGTGAGCTTTATTGTCAGACCACGGTTACTCCAACACTTTACTAACCTAATACATGATGACTGATGCTGACTGTGACTGATGAGAGCTGAGTCTAACATATGAAGGGCATCAAGTGGCAGAAAGTTACAAATCTGTGGGAAAATCTGTACTTTTTTCCCTTCAAACTTTGTGCAAAATCCGCATAAGATACGAAAGACAAATCTTATCTACTTTACCTACTAGGAAGTGTTCTAGGAAATCAATGATTTAGGAAGTGGTATGAAATATACCATATCTATTTAACAACTGTTCCAGAGTCCTGATCTAAGTTCAGCTTCTAAACAAATTAAAATTAAAAACAAATTAAATTGCAATATGAGAAACAGAAGGACCCAACAATCAGCCTTACATCTTCCATCCACAGTAACACACACTATTTTTCTTTACCTGATTTATATGTTCAAAATGAATATTCAAGCTGGCTTTCAATTTAAAACTTATATACAAAAAAGTACATAGTGTAAGAGAGAATAAAAATAAAGTTATGTCAATACAAAGTCATCAGTCAAATTACTTTACAGGTAGTCCTCACTTAACAACTCGTTCGGCGACTGTTCAAACGTATAACAGTGCTGAACAAGTGGTACACCATTTGTGACCTTCTTTGTCAACTTCCTACAAGTAAAGTCAACAGGGAAGCTGGCAGGAAGTCATGAGCATGTGATATCTTTGCTTCATGACCTCAGTGATTTGCTTAACAACGGCAACCAGAAGTGCTGGAATTTCCTTTGCTAAGTGGTGCAGTCATGTGATGTTGCACTTTGTGACCCTGTTGCTTAGCAATGGAAATTCTACTCCCAATTACCATCGTTAAGTGAGGACTACCTGTATACTAATTTTTTGTTTCATTGTGGGAATAATGTATTTGAACTGTTGTAAGCTGCTAAGACTAGAGTTAAAACACTAGAAGGATAATATATACTTAGGGATAATATATACTTACACAAATAAATAATACTTCCCAATGTTACAATAAACTGACTGCATAATTGAATTTTAAAAACTAGCAGTAAGAAGGTAAAAGCAACAAGCCTGCTTGAGATTTTAATATTTCTAAATCAGATACTACACAGATCACAATTTTGGCAAGTAAAAAATATCAACCCTAAATATCACTACCACTCTCCCTACACATACATACTGATTTATTCCATTCAATGTAACTACTGTTGCTACTATCTTTCTTGCATATTATTGCTATAAATGGTGATATTCCTGTGGTTACTACTGTTTCCTGAATTGACAATTTAAATGTGGCTGCTTTTATCACTGATGTCACTGAAAAAAAATCTTCACCATTCTCCCAGCAGTTCTATTATAAGTGACACTGTTTTCCCTGAAGGAACAAAAAGGTGGAAAAGGAGATGCATGTAGGAGAACAACTCCAACTCAAATAGGAGAAAGGAAAAAAGAAGGAAGGGGGAAGACAGGGACTAGAAGGAACCAACCACAAAGGATGAAGAGAAACCAGAAGAGAAGTACACTGCAGCTTCTAGGGAAATCTCACTGGCTGACTTCACATGTTATGACAAATCAAAATACATGGGTTAGTGATGTTTAAAGTTTGACACCAACCCAGAAGAGAAAGTGAAGAAAGGGACAACAAAAACAAATTAGAGAAAAAACACAGCATATATGCATAAATGAGTCATCTATATAAATATATTGACCAATTTTGATTTTAAAAAATGCTTCAGCTCCCTAAGCTGGCAGGTTTATCTACTGTAATATTCCTTTGTGCAAACAATGTTGCAAATGCCTCAGTGATCTCAACTAGCCTCACAAAAGATAATTTCATGTCTTCATCTACTGCTCTATAGAGGAATAATTATAAATTACCAAAAATCCAAGATTATGCCCTTTATGAAGAGGCCTGTCACAGTCACACATGACAAGTTAACATATACATGGAAGAGGTTATATTTTTAAAAATATGTAAGACCTCTTTTATTATTATTCAAGTTCCTGGAATGCACAACTAAACCTGCTATAGAGCCCAAATAGCTGAATAGTAAGAATAAGTTTTAACATTACCTATCCCTGTCATATGTTCACTAAAACTAACAGCTTCTGAGAACTTAGTAGTCATTGTCATGAAAAAAACCCTTTAGGTATGAATTACTTGATTTGTAAGTATACTGTATATTTTATTTTTTAAGAACCCCCAAACATTTCTAAGATAGAATTTTTTCTCCCCCAAAATTACTATTTACATCATAGCTACTGGGGTATAAGGCCAAGGAAAAAGCAAAATCCAGATTCTTCCTATTTTTTCCCTAGTCCTTCCTCTTCCTCATCCCCAATTTTAAATGATATAAAAATATAAAATCCCCAATTTCAAATGATATATAAAATGGGAGGAAAACTGAAATACAACAAACCAAGAAATAAACTAGTATATAGACTTATGGGGAATATGATGGACTGAAGATGGATCCATGAAAAATGTGGAGCTGATGTTTGCGGACTTGAATAACAACCATGTCTGGACTAAGAAAGGACATAAGATCACCCAAACTGTTTCTCCTTTGGTTGCTCCTCACAAAGAGACCGCAAGACAGCAGTTCCTGGGGTGGCAGGGAATTGGGAGATGAGGGAATTCGCCATAATTGCTCCAGCCTTTTAAAAGGACACTTAGTTCACACACTTCCCTTGCTAAACACCTTCGGAAATTGACTATTAACTGCTTCAAAGAAGTTACACACTCTCAAAGTGACAAGATTGTTAACACCAGGTGAGTGCCTTCAATCCTTAATACAAAAAAATGAAGACATATCTTTATATTCATTAAGAATTTAAAATAAACAAAAAGCAAGACAAGGTTTTGGCTATAGAAAATTTTAAACGGATTAAGGGCTCACAAAATGTTGGAATATTGGATTTTGAATATTAAGACTTTGAAATTACTTTTAAGAAAAAATGCATGTCTGTGGGAAAATTTGTTTTTGATATTGGAGACATAATAAGACAAGTAACTTATAATGGCATTCAGACATATCTTTGAGAACTGCATAGGGAATTGCGTCGGGATTTTGAATCAATTATGTCAGCTATGCTGTGTCTTCTTGAGAACAGCTTGTTCCCACAAGATATTACAGAAAAAGATATGCAACAAATTCTACTTGAAACAATATGAACGAGACTCTGAATAAGAATTTGTCGTCAGATATAAAGAGAAAATTGGATAAGGCTTTAAAAATCAAGAAGGAAACAAAAATGACAATTCCAGAGAGCAATTGGAACAATTTCTCTTTGTGGGACTCACAAAAGAGATTGCTTAAAGTATTGAAGAAATTCGTAACAAGGAACAATAACCATCTGAATGGATTATAGAGAAAGATTATCCTATATAAAAAGGGGGAATACAAAATTGGTCTATTTGATCAGGATTAAAAGGGGATGCGTTGTTATTTTGGGTGGTAAATCTTTTTGGATTTACTGATATCGTGATTGCAAAAAAGTGGTATATCGGATTTGCTTACATTTAATATGGTGTTTAAGCTTCTTCCTCTATAATTACTCTATGTATACTAAGTTTATAGTAGTTAAACTGGCTCTGTATCTAACTGCCTCTTTACTTAAAGAAAGAACATTTGTTGTATTCATCTCTTTAAAGGAAAAATCATTGATTTTTGTTATGTTAAATTCTAGTCTTTTGTATCAGGATAATGGGATTACTTTATATTTGTGAAATGTGGATTTGTTTAAAATTTAGAGTTGAGATCTGGAATGCTTATTTAAATGGGATATGTTACTATTTGAGATGGTTTTCTTAGGATTTGTTGGCATTTGGAATGGGAGAAATGTTGTGTATTGGAGTTTGTCTTCTTTTTGTCATGTTAAACTTTAGGGGGTTTTTTGTTTGTTTATACTAGGATATCAGGACCATTTTATGCCTTTTAAATGGGGTTTTGCTTATAGCTAAGAGTTGAGATGTGGAATATTGAGTTTTATATATGTTAATTAATGTTAATATTTTAGGGCTCTGTTTGGGCTTTTTGCTGATAAGTGGTAAAGAAGATATTACTTGATTTGCCTATTAAGAGATGGGTTATGGAATGAAGAGCTTTATATATGTTAATTAAGAGGTGAACAGATTATGAAATTGTTTATACTTGTGATGAGGGTGGGAAGTCGCTTTCTTAAGGGGGGGTTATTTTTACTTTTTTGCTTTCTTGCACTTATTTCTTTTTTTTTCTCTTTCAATTTGTATTATCTTTTATTGTTGTTTCTAAAACTTTTAATAAAATTATTACCGAAAATCCCCCAAAACAAACTAGTACGTGGAATGATGAAGATCCTAGTCTCCATATAGCCTTCACCTTCAAACCTCCAGCAAAAAATAAAAATGAATATGTAGAAGTAGAAACTACTGTTCAAGTCACTACTATACTGCAATTTTCATTTTTGAACAAAAAGTTATTGCAGTATCATAATTTAATGCAGTTAAATAAAAATTAACGGTTCTCTTTTATCAGAATTTGCACACTATAATACTAAACTAGTACTCTGTAATATTGACCGCATTGATTTCTATTGTTTGGGATGATCCATTCTCAAAATATAAGATTATATCATCATTCTCATACCATTTCAGACCTCCCTGATAGCAGTGTTTCAGACACATTATGTCAGCAAAAAGATCTAGCATACCATCTACAGGTACAAAGGGGAAAAAACTCCCCTCCATAATGCAAAAACAAATAACTTGCAACTGGTAAAAAACTGAATAAAATAAACAAAATGAAATTTAAATAATAATAAAAACTTAAATTCTCTGGTTGAGAATGCATACTTCATCAATATTGTGTAGTTACTTCAACCAGGATATCATCCACCCAACAAAACCAATATTGCAGCAATACTGTTGAATAAAGGATATAAGAGGGGAACATATCACCAGATTTGATGGGGAGAACAACATCCATGATTTTTATTTATTTAAGTTTTTTAAAAGAAATACATAAAAATGAAAAAATAACTAAGCAAAAAAAGGGATTACAACTATCTATGCATATCATATACCTATCAAATATTAAAATGTAAAAGTTTCTAAATCTAAATTAAAGAAAATAAATAATATTATTAAAAAATCATGAAATCCATGCCAAAGGGAAACATACTGTAACGTTTTTTGACTAAGAGATAAAACTGCCTTTTCAAAAACAGTAAGTTACACATCCCTTGAATCCAATTCTTAGTATCACTAATAGTACTTTTCCAGTTTCCCAAAATAATTTTCTTAGTAACACCGTGGGCCCAATATAATAGTAACTCCTCAAAAATAGTCAGATTTGGGACATAATTCAATTTAATTACACACACACGCATATGAATATTACAACCAGAATATATGATAAACACAAACAAAAATATAGCAGTACTAATACAATCAGAAAAAAATGTAGAATAATTAATAAATGGGTGACAATTGTAGAAAGTAAAAGTGCATCCATAAAATGTTAATATAGAACTAGCTCAGTCCTTTAAATTCTATTAATTAGGTTCCTTAGAGTATTAAATGTAGATAAGAGAGAAGAAAAGGAAAAAAAAGTGAATATTCTATCAATATTAATTACAGTTTTGAATGTTAATGTTACAAATATTATAATTATTTGACTTTTCTTCAAAATTAAATATAATGAATATATAATAAAATGAAAAAATGAAGAAAGAGCATACATCAAGGTATTTGTTTTACAATAATAGTTTCGGCCTTAAGGTAAATAACATTAAAATCTCTCTATCATGTTGGTGCATGGTGTATATATATATATGTGTGTGTGTGTGTGTGTATATATATGAACATGGAATAATTCAACATAATATTAACATCTTTAATGTTAAAAGATTTCTCCATAAATCTTTACATTTATTAAAATGTTATTTCAAAAAGATGTCAATGACTAACAAGACCAATCGTATGAGTCAATGACTCCTCAAATTTTTCACACTGCCAACAAAGAAAATCTCATGCCCAGTCAAAATAAAATCTTTTGATGAATCAATTTTAAACTTAAGTCCACTGAAACCAATTTAACACTTTTAAGACCAGCAACCATTATCTAATATTCAATTCTTTAAACCATGAATTGTAAATATTATACCAACTTTGAAAATATTTTTTAGTTTTTGATAAAGGTGGATTTAGACTCCATCGACTTCATCAAAAATGAACGCACCTCAGACTTGTTGGAAGCAACCAAAACATCTGTTCCATATTGAGTAGTCAAAACATGCTTGATTATATGCCACTGTTGTGAAACAGGGAGGCAAAATTCTGTCTGAAGTCGAGAGGAATCCTTAAAAAAATCTTTGCAAAGTAATTAATTTAAAGCAACTATTCCAGATTCTACCCACAGTTTCCAATAGAAAATGTTGTTTCCTATTTTTAAAGTAGAGTTTTCCCATAAAGTTAAATATTTGTTGGCTTCAATATCAAAATCCAATTTAAGATCCAACAAGATCTAAACATGTTGAGCTGCTCACAATTCTGGAAATGAAATTCCCTTTCTACTATATATTGACCCCAGCAACTGCCAGGACCTTAACAAAAATAAATAAGAACTCCACAAAGGGCCACAAAGGTTGATTCTCATTTCACATTGATACAGCTGATAAAATAAAGCCCAATATTTTTGAAAATCTGTTAAAAATCTGGACTTCCAGGGAAGAAATGGCTGGAAATGAAGTGAAATGAAGATGGCTCTGCAAAAAATGGAACCAATGACCATGGTGGAATGAAGAGCTGGCGACTAGACTGGCTCTTCATAATAACTGTCCAGACAAGGAGAGGACTTGCGATCACCCACAAGTGCTCCAGACAGTTCCTCTTCATGAGGAGACTGCAAGACAGCAGTCTCCAGTGGGTTTAGAACTCTGGGAGATGAGGAAATAGCTATTTTTCTCAAAGCATGGTCAACGCCTTTAAAAGGACACTGAGTTCACATACTTCCTTTTCTAATCACTTGTGGAAATTGCTTGTTAACTGCTTTTCAGCTGTTAGAAACCTTTGGGTCAACAAGTTTTACAGCACCAGGTGAATTTCTTTCAATTCTTAGCGAAATAAGTTTTAAATACAAGGTTAAGGACTTTAATTTTTTTTTCCTGGGTTAAACACCAAAAGGTGATAAAAACTTTTAGAAAGTTACAAATGGACTAAGGGTCCAGATAAACTTAAAATAAGATTTTGGAATTAATTATAAAGAATCTTTCCTTTGGGAAATTGCTTTTGTTTTGAATTCTTAAAAAAAAACATTAAAAATTGGACACTAGAGGGAACCAGAAGGAACTAAAGATTAAAATTAAAGGAGAACAACACTCAATACAGTAAAGAAAAAGAAAAGAACGAAGCAAAATATTTTAACATTGGACATATTGCAGGATACTTTTGAACAATGGGCCCAGAAGTTAATTTTAAGAGCGTCTGCCTTTATAGATAGACTGGGTTTAAAAGATGCTATGGAAGAGGAACAAGTTTTACCTGACAAGCTTGTGACTGATTTGAAAGTGGATTTAAAAATGACATGGAAAAAGATGTTACACTAGACATACAAAAGAAACTGGCTGATGTCTTAATAATTAAATGGGATATATAAACCAAGAGAGTGACCTGGATAATTTTCCTATATTGGATTTACAAAAGAGCCTTGTTAAAGCTTTCAAGAATTTTGTGAGAAGGGAACAAAGAAAAAAAAATGAAAAGAAATAAAGTTCTAAGACATTATTTGAATGGACTAAAGATCAAGATTGTTAGATATTAAAGGAATATAAAGTTGGTTTATTTGATCAAGGTTAAAATAGATATGTTATCTCTGGTAACCCTTAATGGACTTTTACTGACATCAGGACTGAAATGACGAGGTTTTCTGGATTTGCTTATAGATAAAAGATGGGATATGGGAAGAAGAGATCATTTGTCGTATTTTAAGAAAAGGTGATAAGTTACTAAAATTGTTTATACTTGTGATGAAGGGGGAAGTCATTTCTATATGTATTTCTATTCTTTTTCTTTATTATATGCTTATTTTTTCTTTCTTTTCTATTTTTTTCTTTTCTGCACCTTCTATTTTTTTCTTTTAGTTTGTATTAGTTTTTATTGTTGTATATGGTAATCTTAAATAAAATCACAATAAAAAATATGTTAAATTAAGACTACCATCCCCAAAAGATATTCTCGGCCAATCAAATCCTAGATAAATTTCCCATAAAAAAATTCTCAACAATATAGCTATCTGAAGAAAATATTGATTTGGGATTAACACTGGAATACCTCTTAAAATATAAATCAAACATGAAGCAATTTCATTTTAATAACATTGTTACCCCACCAACTTAATGGAGTTTTAATCCATCTATTGATACTAAGGCAATCTTCTCTAAAACTTTTAGCATATTTATTTCCATATATTTAAATATATATTTTAGGAATATAAAATCCTACATATGTAACACACTCTGTAGAGATTACAAAGTCCAATTCTTATTCTATTGATATATCAGAACCCAAAGCAAGTAAAAAAGATTTAATCAAATTAATCTTATATCCTGAATATTTACCAAAGTACTGAACCACCTATACAAAGTTTGAGAATCAAATAAATAGCTGTCTAGCATTATCTAACTATCAACAGCATACAAAAATAATTAATATTCAAAACCAAACAATATAATTCAAGTAATATCACTAGATATTATTAATAGATATCACTAAGGATTCAAGAATTAAATGAAAAATCAGAGGGGAAAGTAGGCAGCCCTGACAGGTACCACACTTAACATAAATGTAACAGAAATCAACTGGTTCACTGTAATTCTCACACAGAGATGCTGATAATAAAATTTCATCCAATTAATAAAATAAGACAGAACTGTATATTTACTCATCGCTTGCTTTAGAAAATTAATCTGGACCAAATCAAAGATACTAGTATTCCAGAGTGTATTCTAGCTTGAGCTATATCCCAAATATCTATTAATCAGTGTAAATTATACAATGCTTGCCTATTTTTAATAAATTCAAATGGCGATGGATGACTTATATGTGGTAAAACCTGCAGTCACCTGGCCAATAAATATCAGTCACCTGATATTAATATCTTAATATCAACATTAATTAATGAAAAAGATCTATAATTTGTATAAAATCTAGGATATTTGCTGGGTTTTAAAATCATAATTAAATATAGGAAGTTTTCCTGATTTAAACTATTCATTAATATCTCTAACATTACAGGAACTAACATATCTATGAAAGATTTACATCATTCAACTGGGAAGCCATCTGGACATGGGGCTTTCCCATTTTTCATCAATTGAATTATCTCTAATATCTCCTGGACTTAAAGAGGCACTTTCAAAATTTCAATATTATTCTGCGATAATGGTTGCATATTAATTTGGTGCAAAATATCATATTGCTCAATCTTATCATCCAGTGTATACGACTGATAAAATCAGAAAAAAAAAACTGTGAATGGATTCAGAGTCAATGAATCTCTGACCATCCTACTACTATCTCAGAAATTATATTCTGTTGGCTCTTTTACTTCAGATAATGTGCCAACATTTTACCAGCTTCTTCAGTCAATTCATAATAAGTTAAATTCAATCTCCTACAAAAAAAAATTCAGCTTGCTCAGTGTAAAAATCACCCAACTGTACCTTAGCTAACATAAATGATTGTAAGTCTATTCTGTGTTTTTTGGGGGTTTCTTTTGCATAAACCAGTAACTTTCTTTAATCGTGTCTTCCATTTGCTAATAACAAAACTTTCTAAATTTCTTCCTTGTGGAAGCATGAAGCCCCTTGTGTTGGCCTTATATGCATCCCAAACCATTTGAAGACAAGTTGAATTGCAAATATTTCAAAAAAATTGTAAGTTTTATTATAAAACGTTATTAAAATTGTCATGTAAAAAAATATTAAAATACTACCTATCATTAACTAATTTAACATTTTTAAATTGAAGAGTTAGTGCAATGAAAGTATGATATGATATAAAAGAATTAATCTTAGAATGTAAAACATGATCAACTAATATTAGAAGATATTAGAATATCTAGAACAAATTTGGTTGATATGTCCATCAATAGAAGGGAGCCTTTTTCTTACTGAAACATGTGATACTTCAGGAAATATACACACTCTTAAATTTTTAGAAGTAGGAATAAAAGTAATAATAAACTAACAAAAGAATTTCAAATGTTTAATATGATATATCCAACAATTTAGAAAAAAATAACAGCTTATGGTTACAGTGATTAAGCTAAAAGCATATGGTTGCAGTATTCATTCAATGCACCTCTTTGCAGAAGACTTCAGTGCTCCATCAGCAAAAGCTAGTGTAGTCAACATTGCAAAGTACTTTGTCAATAACAACTTTTATAGCAGCTGCACTGAAAAAAGCAAAGGGAATCAAATTAACTCTCCCACAAGTAGTCTAAATAGATCTATGGCCTATCTGGAGTGTTATATCAAGAACTGGCCTATTCTGATAAGAAACAAAGAATGAAATAATGAAGAAATAGAATTACCAAGAGCAACAGTTTCAATATGAAGTTAAAGAGAAACATTAGTTATCCTAAATCCTATTTTGCTGGCCCTCAGTAAAGTGCAAAGAAATGTTTTGTTTCTAAAGATGTTGGCCTGAAATGAACTGAGTGTAATCTTGAAAAGAGAAATAGGAAATGACAGAGTTAAACTACTGGTACTAAAATAATGAATGGAACAAGAACTCTTCCCAGTTCATTTTCTTGTCAACATTCTTAGTATGCAGTACTAAGGTTAACTCTTAACTTCTGAAGAAGAGTTGGCTCTAACAAGAACATCCAGCAATCATACATCCTAAAACCAGCTATAATACCTTTTAACTTAAGAGGTATGTCTATTGATGAAAATTACACAGATACAGATGAAATCACCACCCATCTAGTATTTTTTCTTGTGATGATTCGCTAGAATTGCTTATATTCCAAAATTATTACAAAATATTACCAAAAAATTGTAACTATATTATTTGATGTGGGATATATCCCAAAAATGAAATCTACAGAAAGATATAAATGTTCTTTTATTATAACCTTCAAGATTCATGAATAACTTCCTGACTAGTAATTTAAATCATGACTAAAATTAGCTTGATTTGGATCAAATATATTCTCTTTCCATTATTAAGGCTCTTGGTAGTTTTTATTAGTCTTGCAAACACTGTATTACTTAACTATCTTGAAACTTAATCTGCGGAAAACATGTTCCATAGTGTTAACATTCTGAGAAAACATTTCCTTGCATTTAAACTTTATTGTTTACATGATATAACATTCTATACAAGCATCTTTTCATAAACCATCTAGTCACGATAGATGCTGACACTACTAATGCTGCTTCATTGTTTCATATTTTGATTACTACAATTTACTTCAAGTGGAAGATAAACTATTTGGAATCTGCAACTGCTAAACCCTGCAATCCACCAAAAAACTCATATATTGCTCTCCCTGTGTTATTGTCAGTTAAATAAACTGCTGGATTGGCTATGAACTGGTAATCTTCTGATGAGTTTGACTGATCTCTCATGATCCCTAACCAGCATGCCATAAGGGTAGGTGATGGGAGGGATGCAGTGTAATACATATGGATATCAGAGTGAGGGAGCCTGTGCTAACCACTTTCTGGCTCTGTATTTAAAGGAGTGCACATTCTTGTATGCATTTGCCTTCATTTTCCAACTGGCAATGAAGGGAGTTCCCCACAACACTAATTTTTAGAGAAAGCCTTGATGGAAACTCTAGATTTATCAGCTTTTTAGAACTCACTGCTCAGAATCCTATATTTTCTCATAATTTGAGAAATAATTCCATGATTTTACATTTAAACATGATTGTCGAAGGGAAAGTTCACAGAGCTTTTTTAAAATTCATACCACGACCATCTGTAGGACAGTGTGAATTTGAATTTGGATTACACAGGCAGGTTGTATTATTTGATCTGATGCCATGTAACATTTGTATATTTTTAGAGATATCGCAAAATATTTTAATAAATATTTTATATTTGTAAATATCTATATCTGCATATTGAATTAGAACGATTTTATATACTTCCTGTTTTCAGCAATAAACAGAAAATGCATGTCAAGTACTCAGATTTACTATTTGCTAGTCTGATTAAAGAATCATCCAGCATGTTACGTATAACAATATACGAAATAGCAAGTACCAAACTTTAACAATTTTGTATGCATAATTGGGACTTTTAGTGTCCCAATTCAGTAAGAGTATCTTTGTTGAATGGTAATTCAATTTTGAAAAGAACCCTGGGTGGTTTTCATTTGCTTACAAATACTATCTCCTACAAATTAATCAGTCATGCTGATCTATTATAAAACAATTCACAAAGCCAATAAGGTAATACATTTATTTAATCCAAAATGCAACATTAATCATTATTCAGAATGTTCAAGAATGTTTCTTACACAGATAGCTAAGTGCAAATAGTATATGCATTTTGGCTGTTCACTGCTATAATGGCAGTAAAAGAACCTTGTGGACTTAATAAACAAATGTATGCATGCTTGCATAGAAATAAGTCCCACTATGTTCAGCAGAGCTTCTTCCAAGGGTAAGACATGCAAGAATAAAACTTCAAATAAAAGAGAATTCTGCGTTTTGTTATGTAAAAACCTATTATGAAGCATTGGCATGATCCATTTCACTTTAACCAAACTTCATCCTTTCCATTTCAAGCAGAAAGACAGGACATGAAAAACTATCAATTCATTTGAGAGCTACCCTTATTTCATCCCAAATGGAGTATTTTATGCAAGAGAACATGGGGAGCAATGACTCTTAATATTTTCCTCATTAAACTCTGCCCCTAGTATCCCCCCAGCTCTCCACACACAGACCTAACTGTACTGGCAAGCTCTCAACCAAAACCTAGGTTCATTTATAAGAAACTGACTATTCCTTCAGTCTTTGAAAACTAGGCACCTGAAACATGTAAAAGGGAACAGGGAATTATACATAGGCTAATTGGAGAAGATTGAAAAATAAAAACTGTAAAAATATTTTATCAAGCTTGACCATTTTTGGTCAAGTAAGACCATATTCTCACAATTTTTGTTTTTCATTTCAAGGTTGATACTTTCATGGGACTAAAACATAACTTCACTGACTATGTTGTTAAACACAGGGAAAAAGTCCAAGATCAGAGAAGCTGACCAGTAAAATAAAGCCTTAGTTAGGAATACAATTATTAAATATTCTTATTTAAAAGCTTTGAAGGGAATTGTAAACATGACTAAATAGCTACAGACAATGTCCTGTTATGAAAATATTAAAACAAAGCAGGCACTTAAAGGCTCTGAAGCCTCAAGGAAAAAGCACTATACAATAACTTTCTCAACACTGGCAGATGTCAGAGGCATAAGACTACAGGGAATATTGTTTTAGGACTCATGGTCTGTGACTGCAATCAAAAGAGTGGCAGAGCTGTTACCAAAAGAAGTAAAAAATTATCTATACGTTTAGGCATGAGTTCCAAATCAAATTATGTGTCTTGTTCCATCTAATCAGAATTCAGGAATCCAGAAGTTAGACTACAACACCCATTACAACCAAAACTATAGAAATATTCTGTACCACTGACACTTAGAAAGTCTTCAGGTTATGGCAGAAGAAAGGGATTATGAGCCTTCAGGAAAAGGAAAAAAAGTACCATAGAAAGGGTAATGGATCCCAGAATGGCACAAGGGATGCAAACGTACTCTGAAGAATATGCACAGAAGAATCACAGTAGTTGGTGACCCACTACTCTTGAGGAATCAACAGATATATGCCAATCAGCCATGCTGGCTTGTGAAATATGCTGTCTGCCAGGAGCAAGGACAGAATAACAGAAAAGTTCTGTGGCCACACTTTAAGGATTCAGACAAACAGGAACAATTCAGAGAAGGTCAATAAGAATGATAAGAAGACTAGAAACCAAGAAAAAAAACTGACGTAATTTAAGATTAGCCTTGAGAAGAGAATATTGATAATCATTGTTCAAATATTTGAAAGGATATCACACAGAAAAAAAAAAGCCAAGACCTGTTTTCATTTATTGCAAAGTTACAAGACCTGGAATAAAGAAAAAACTTAAATTACAGAAAGGCAGAATGCAGTTAAATGTTAGGGGAGAAAATAATAGAAGAATTTGATAGTAGAATTGGCCAGAGATGCAATGGGCTCTTCTTTACTGGATATGGTCAAGTGGAGGCTTGGCAGCCATTTGTCAAGGATGCTTTGGATTTCTGTATACTGAGCTTGAGTCAAACTCCATGACTCAAATGGCTCCTTGCAACACTATGATTCTATGATCATCCATACCCTCTGGTTATTTTAGTGGGAATGTTGCAAACAGGAAATCCAAAAGCACTGAAGGGCCACAGGTTTTCCATTCCTATACATAACAATAAAAATAAAGCAAGGACTGTGCAGGAAAGATTATGTAGTAACTAAAAGCATCAGAAAAAGTATCTTAAAGTACTGCAAAGAATAAAAGTGATCTGGTAGACAAGAGTTTGCTCTAAACAGGTAACCCAGAAAGCATATAGAGACTGTTATAAAGATGAAAAATTAAAAACATAAACTATCCAGAATGTTCATTAATATTAACATTAATCTTTGAGAGGATTGAGAACCCATTGAATTCACTGTTTAGAATTTACCAGTCTATGCCTATGTAAAAAGTATACAGAATCATCAAGCTGAAACTAAGTGCTGGAATATTTTGCAGGGTTGTTATGATGCATGTTACGTTACTGTAAGTATATTGCAGTAATGCAAGTTTAGTGAATCTGTTTAGTGTCAGAAAGTATATAACTTGCAATACAACTTACAGCCTTCAATTCTGATATTATGTAGTGAACTTCATTTGCTGTTTAACATTGATCACACTCCCTTAAAACCCTAGAAGTGCAATGGATTCAGGGACATTCTTAATATGCTATGAGAGAAGGGGTGAAAGGTCATACAGCAGCATTTGACAGCAAATGCACTATGCTAAGCTTTAAATTTTTACCAGTGAGGGAACCCGATGTATATAATTACATACAGCTCATTATATTGAATAATCATTTCACTATATAAGCAAGAATATCTATATAAGAAGATGGCAACATACATTTTCTAGGAAAATTTAAGAAATGGCTATGAACCAATCTCAGAGAGTCAGTTTGGTGTAGTGGTTAAGGCACCAGGCTAGAAACTGGGAGACCCAGGAGTTCTAATCCTGCCTTAGGCACAAAGCCAGCTGGGTGACCTTGGGCCAGTCAGTCTCTCTCAGCCCTAGGAAGTAGGCAATGGCAAACCACTTCTGAAATCTTACCACGAAAACTGCAGAGAGTTGTCCAGGCAGTTGCCAGGAGTCAACAATGACTCAAAGGCATGCACACACACAAAAAGAGAACCAACCTCATCATGTTAAAAAACCCGTCTCCAGCTAACTGTAACAGATATGAATGTTACCAGTTTCTACATATACTTAGAACAGCAACAGTCTCATTACAATTACTTCTCCGGTTTTAAGTAGCCTCTAGTTTTAAGCTACGTACTGCCTCTCTGTGGTGATGGCAACAATATTTCTGACAAGAATGGGCTTTCCATAACAATGATGTCAAAATCCATAACTAACACTGTCACTGGAAGTCAAGCTTGTTTATAGGTACCTGTATTAGCTGGCTCTTAGTACTGCTACCTCTGGTAATTCTTTATCTAGAACAAAGTCCAAAAAATAGCAGTCTAGATTAAACCTATTAAGCAAACTGGGAAGAGACAACATGGAAGTAATGGACACATCTCTCTGTGACCAAAGTGTAACCTTCTGATACCTGTGACCTCTTTTTTCTCAGGTGGCCAAGAGTACTGTAGTGTCTGCCTTCTTCACAAATTGCTTCTGGAGCTTATTGGAGCCACAGACTTTACTAAGATGGAAAATGGGGATCATGTTATACTGCTTTAAGTTACTCAAAAACTAAAAGGGGAGGAAGAAATAATTTTTAGAAGATGCTGTGAGCTACAGGAGAGGTTAGGAATTTGGAAGATGTGCGACTAAGAAAAAAGTGTCATGTAAACTGCTAAAGACATCACCATGCAGAGTTGAGTCACTTCCACAAAAACTGGCAGTATTATATACCAAATATATGATATATAGGTTGTATAATAATATTCTGCCTTTTATTAAGGAATTCAGTGCACATAGTTCAACTATAATCACCATATGATATAGATCATACTGGAAGATAGTAATGGCAAACTAAACCACTAAGACAGCTTCATGGCTGAACAGAAACAGAAGCCACACTTTGCTTGTGACAGTTTGCCACAGTGAATTATTATGGTCTAGATTATATTATATAACTACCTACAATGAAAGTGCTATAATACTTCACCATATACTACTTTTTAATAATTTTATAAAGTGAAGCTATTATGTTAAATCTCACAAAAACTGTGCTTATGCATACATCTATCACCTAAAAACTATTTTACCAGTCATGAAAATTCATCCATCTGTATCTCCATGTTTTGGGCTATATCAACACTAAATCATTAAATCTTTGATATGGCTCAACTTGTGCAGCTGGATGGTAATGTCAAAAGTCATGGGATCTATAATTATAATAGTTCAAATCACACAGATCTGCAATAGCTCCAGGTGGATCTCATATAAAGATGAGAAGTCACATCTCAAATCCAACTGCCACACCAGTGCCAAAAAGCACCAGATCTGTGGTTGTAATGGTTCAGCCCAGGCAACTAAGTGTGAGGGGTAGATTGTCTTTAAATTACTTCAGTCAACTATTTTTGAAGTTGATAATGTATTTTTAAATAATAATCAAATGCTATTATAAAAACATCCACAAGTATTTTTTGTAGAGGTACATACAAGTGCTTAAGTTACAATTGGTCCATGAGACTAGGGCTATTTCCTTAGACAAAAATAATTAGGAAGAGTAATGAGACTCAACTACTGAAAAAGAAGCTATTTCACTCTTCCTTCACCCGCATCAAACCTTTAAACCCCTTCATTATACTTTCCTCTCAGACATCTTTCTTCTGTTGAGATGTACGTACGTAAAGAGCCAAGCACGGAAGTATGACAGGGAACCGAAAGGTCTGAAAAGGCGGATTTTGCCGAAATAAAGCACTTTCTGCTGTCTCCCCACTTCCGATCCACCCTAGGTGTTTCCTCTCCCTTAGCAGCGCGCATTTCTGCTCCAGGCATCCATACAGGCTGGGGGAAGGACACAGATGCTGCGGCCCAGAAACTGCCTGGCACTCGTCGCCTTCTCCCACCCCGCCCCTTCCATCGAGGCCCACGGGATGGCTTTAAACGTATGGAAGTTATTACCCAAGCCTCCTTCTCCTCCCCGCTCCCCCACGGGGGAGCGCGGAGTGGACAAGATTTCTCAGTGGCGCGTGGGGCGGCAGGGATCTGCTTCTGTCCGGGAGCGGCTCCGCGGCAACAGACCGAAGATTTGTCTCTCCATTCTCCCCTCACAGAGACACACACGCAGGAAATAACACAGGGTCAGCTGACAATCCCAGCCAATGACGAGACGGCGAGGCAGCGCGCGCAAAAGGGAGGAGTACAAGACAGCGGGCGGCTCTGGTGGAAAGAGTGTGCGTGCATGCGTTCGTGCGTGCCTCAAAGGCGCATGAAAAAGTGAGCAGCAGGCACCTCCCTCTAGATCAGGCATTATTTAAAGAGGCAGCGCCAGTTAAGCGTGCCTTGGTCAGTGATGGGAAAGGAAGCGCAAGCTTACGCTGTACTAGTTGTTGCTCGTGAGGAAACGCTGTGAAAAGAACGTGGCATTCTGCCGCCTCTATAGACACCACTGTAACGCCTTTCATTTTTTACCTCCATGCACAATTACTCGAAAGCAAAACTCTGAACCAAGCCTTCTGAGAATGCAACAGCAAGTCTACTGCTTCCCACTCAGTATCTCCACACCACCAAGAAGCTGTGAACAAAACACTAAAATGTCTGGAGTTCATCCAACCTATCGGAGGAATCACAGGATGGTAAAGTTTGGGATTTGTTTGATGCCCTTAGAAGTAAATGGCCAAACAAAGGCATTACAGTATCCTTTTGCTAAAGCACCCAACATACATACAAATATGGAAGATAGCATTGGATAGTTAATCCAATAAAGGGTGGTGTAGAAATCGGAAAAGTTCCTGGAGACTGCTTTCATTTCCAGTTTCTGTTATGCAAGCATTTGCTGTGAACATTAGCTACTCCTGATGTACCAAGTTTACTCTGCCTTCCCAACAAGTAAGCTTAGGTCCTTGGCCATAATGACAGTTTTTCAATGAGAAAGTTGACATACAAGTTGTAGAAGGCAAGCTATGTTAAGACTATGGTAGTTAAAAATTAAAAGGAATTGGGTAGCACCTTTTTGACATATAAGAGCATATCTTATTAGAGCACCCATGATAAAAATATATTTTGCTGACATCCTATGCTGAAACTATTCTGAGAAGACACAAGATTTTACTTAGGCAAAGCCAACCTTTCATTCTCTCCACTTTAAGGATCTCAGATATTTGCTTAGCCAAGTAGCGGTTGTTCATTATATCTCTCCTGCTCCCAGAAAACAATGAAATTATATATAAAGCTAATCAGGCAGTTTTATTGAAAACAAGCATATGATAAGAGCAGAATTGGAGATATGGATGACTATTGATAGTTGGTAAGCTTCTACAGATTCACTTAAAGGAAATGAGATAGTTAGGATTTTACCAGCGATTTAGAAATTGCTTTCTCAGACATTGCATAAATTATTTGCTTACTTCTCAATTCAGTAGTGATGTGATAAAAGCAATTACATCTTTGATGGGCCATTTCTGAAGATGCTATAATATTCATACACCAAAATATTTTGTGTTTAGCAGTATTCACCTCTTTCCATTTGATTATCAGTGGGCTGCAGAAAATGTTCTACCATCAGAATCTTCATGCATTTTTTTCATATTTGAATCCTAATCCTATAACTATTTATTCAGAGCAGTAAACTTTATGGGACTTGGTCCCATGGTACACTGTGTAAGTTATATAATCTTTTCTTTAAACAATACAAATGGTTTGAATAACAGGCCTAATACACCCACATCTTAAATTCCCAAGATACATGGGTTGCTAAAAACTAAGTTCATATAAGAAATTAATATGCCAATACACTCCAGGTGAAAGGGAATCTACCCTAAACATGTACTAAAATCATCAATATGATTATACAGAATAATGATTAGCGTAATTGATCCAAACATCCCAAAAAGAAAAATAAAATCAGACATTTCCTTACAGAACTGTACAGAAGAAACAGTAATATCTATGCAGGCCCTGTAATGGTTCATGAATATGGATCACTGAATAATAACAAGGTGGGAGGTCAAGACCTAGAAGACCAACAACAATCTAGTACTTGTATTGCATCATACATGGTGTAAATTACAGTGCATATCCTGCTGAGTTCTTTGCAGATTTTAGGAAGTACTTAGAGATTTGTTTAGGAATTCGTTTCTAGGAATGGGAGGTTGGTTTTTTTATGTTTCCAGGAATGTGTTTGTTATGAATAAGTTTAGCATGAAGAAAAACTGCAAGGATAATTCATGTAATCAGTCATTTGTAACTTCATGTGTGGGTTGTAAGAATGTGAGGGTTATAAAAAATATTGTTTAATTTACCTGGTGTCTTAGCAATTTCATACAAAGGAGAGATGTATCACAACACACCACATTTTACACTTGGTAACTGTGGGATAATATTGTGGAAGGCTGTGCAGAACAGGTGATACTACATTTTTTTCCACCCTAAATTCCTTTCTTCTTAAATCACATGAATTATATTGGGGTAACAGATGCCACAAGGCATTGGCTACCTTGAACAAAGCCACCATGAGTTGAAATGAGAAGCTTTCTCTTCCCCCAACAGATGCCAGAACAGCAATAATTTTTTTACCCAAGATTTATAGTTAGCTGGCAAGGATTGTCCCCAGCACAGCAGAAGAGGCCAGCAAGTCAATAAATCTCCATTATCTAAATCATTAGAAACATCCCAAGTTGGCAGTATACAAAAATGTTATTATTGTGAATACCTCATCTTTTTATATTGTCTTTTTTTTTAAAGGAGTGCTGAGTTACAGTGTGTTTTATGGAAAGATTTGTATGTATACATTGTTTTGGAGATTTAAGCCTTTTAAAAAATATATAATCAAATCATGATGTTTACCCTAAATACCACTTTAGAACAGAGTAACTCCATCAGGGAGATTGAGGGAAAAGCTTCGTTAGTCTGTGACAAGAAAATAAACACAAAATGAGCAGCAGCTCACAATAGCTTATGCCTTTATAAACTTGATTATTCTTAAAGGTGCTACCAGATTTCATGTTTATTTCGTCAGGGGGGAACAGGGAAAAAAGAAATTCCCGCATATAAGTGAGAAATTCACAGCAGCTAGACAACCAGCTTTCTCTTGAAATCACACCAGAATTGAATAGCAGGCCATAAGCACTGTCTAATATTCTAATTTTAAAAAAAAAGGCAATTTTAGTGCTATATTAAAACAACTGCTTAAGGCAAAAGATATTTTGTAATCATATTAACATCTATATCTACAATAAATTATTCTATTTATTTTAAAAGGCTATATGCCACCCATTCCCATTAATGGCCTAGGCAACTTACAAATACATACAAATTATTAAAAACTCCAAAGGTATGAATAAAAATGAGTATTTTCAGGCCCCTGCTAAACTGTAACAAGGAGAGGTACTGCGTTGTTCCATAATCAGGGCCATAACAGAAGAGAGGCTATTGATGTTAAGTGCATCTATCTATTTATATATTTATTCATTCATTCAATTTGTAGGCTGCCCATCTCAAATACATGACTCTGGGCAGCTAGCAATGATTTAAAACAAAATATTTTATTTTGCAACAAATCAAAGCACCAGGCCTTAGGAAAGAGCAGCATGATCAGGGCAAGTCGAATTTCTTGGGGAATTCTGCTTCTTTCAGAGGGCAGGCGCCCTAACAAAAAAGGCTCTTTTCCTGGGTACCATGTTCATCCTAAACTTAAATGTAACACTATTTTTTTCCACAGGTAGTTTGATAATTTAAATGTGACTTATATAAC
Organism: Python bivittatus; assembly: GCF_059951505.1. Classification (NCBI taxonomy): domain Eukaryota; kingdom Metazoa; phylum Chordata; class Lepidosauria; order Squamata; family Pythonidae; genus Python; species Python bivittatus. The sequence continues at coordinate 34,644,374 of NW_028277058.1, read as the reverse complement.
CTGAGCAAGAGTTGATCCATTCATGTGAGATTTAAGGTAGTGGTTCAGAGATACAACTAATATTGTCAACTGATTGTGGGGGAAAACCCAACAAGTTTAAGAGCAATTTGAGCTGCTGATTCACCAGCTGAAGTGTTTCACAGCATGAAAATATGGATTATCAGCTATATCTGATGAAAGAATAGTAACATGGTCCTTTAATGGACCTCTTTCCATTATTTAAAACTAATCTATTATTAGATTTTAAAAGCTTTTGTTATTCAGTTTGCATTGTTTGACAGTATGATGGTATCCCATAACTTGCTATTTGGAAATTTCTGAATCATCATATTCAAAAGGAATAACTGATCACTTGGGTGCATTTAGAATACATAATAAAGGAAGTTTTTAATATTACTACTTAACGTTCTGCTGAATGAGTGGACATTTTACAGACAATATTTGAAGGTCATAAACTAGAGATAACTACAGGTGCTAGATATGTTTTCCAATAATAAAAGCCTACTGTAATTGTTTAGCTGCCTTTTAAGTTTGAACTTCAGTTAGTACATGATCAGGTATAGCAGCCACATGGGGCAACTCCATTTATAAACTAGGATTATAATTCAAAATTCTCATCTAGGTGTTATACCAAAAGCAAGAACATAAATTTAGACGAACAAGTACATTACAGGCCAGACTCAAAAATACAATTACCATGAAACAATAGCCCCACCTAGATAGCAAGCAGGATCACAAGAGTTGATCAAAGCAGCCAAATTAGGATAGTGATCAAAGATTTATGATAGCCTTATTTATTTATTTTGATTTAATTTGATGTTGCCCAACTCCTAAAGACTCTGGGCGGATCACAATATAGTAAACAATATAAAAACAATATAACAGAAGCAACAGACAACAAAACCAGACTCAGACAAAGGAAAAGAGCAAGATGGCAAACTCCAAAGCATCCTACCAATGACTAACATCCATCAAAGGGGCACCAACCACTCTAGACAAAGGCCTGGAAGAACAGCCAGATCTTTACAACCCTTCAGAATTTTATTTCCCCCAACAGGCAGAGACATAGTCACTCTGACTCTAGAATATTGTAAAAATTTCATCCAGCAGCAAAAACAGTAAAACATTGAATCTAGAAAATGTGGAGATGCTCCTGAGTTGGTCAGAAAGTAATGGCTAGATAACTGGCAAAGGGGAAAATCTTCTAAATAGACCCATCCCATACAAAGTGGGGAAAATGCTCAAATCTTTCTGGATGTTATTGTCAAAAGTCTTTTGCTTTGGCTCTAAACAGGGGTTTTTCTGAACCAGTCAAAGTCAAATGTCAATTGATAAATCTTCCATGACAACAGAAAATTATTCTGTAAGATCAGAGAAGCAAGGGAGCCAACAGGGAAAAAAACTCTACATTTGAACTAAAATTTTAGATGGCAGTGTTGCACATGAGCTCTACAGAGATTGCTTCTTGGCTAAGATCAAGTACAGTAAGGTAAGATCTTATTTGCAACTTTTGAAGTACCCTTCAAAAAAGACATTGACAAAGGAAGGAATGGTAGGTAATCACAACATTTAGCTAGAGGGAAGGACTTCAGGGCTATGTATTCTCCCAATCCTCGAGTTCAGCTTCCAGAGTTCTTCCAAAGGTTAATTTTTGTGACAGGAGTCAATTGTTACTTAGAGAACAAATTAATTTAATCATTGTAATTTTAATTAATTTACTTTTAGCTTTTGTCCTAGTCCCTAAATTTTGTAATATGACCTCTGGAATGCCACTCAAAAGTCATATGTGATCCTCAGCTCAAACAAGGGCTGTGGAATCCTGCCTAGGGAAATGTTGCAAATACTGTATACTTTTTTCCAGAATTAAAAAATAAGGAACATTTTAGAGTCTACACTGCAATTTCTGTAATTCCTCACCTCAAAATAATAACAACATGTAGATTTTCCAGTCACTATAGTTGGAAAGAAGCCTTCAAAAGCGTATTTAGAGCTGGGGCTCAACTTTTTTCTTTTTTCTCTTTAACTGGAATGTCAATTTCCCAGGAGATGAATAGCTCTGTCAGTCAGGAATCCTGCTATTTGTGCATGTGTACATTATAAGTAGTATGTGTGCACGTGCATGGGAGGACAGATTGTAAATTAGGGGATGTATATGGGACACACACACATGCATAATGAGGGAGGGAAAGAGAAGGGGCTCTAACAAAAAAGGATTCTGACTAACAAAAACTTACTTCAGGATGAAACAAAAAAAAACATACAAAACGCAATGGCATTGAGAACATTCTGATTCAGTCTTCTCTGCTTTGTATTTCAAATCAGCTGTTCTGATCACCCAGGCACATTGGGGCGGGGGGTGGGCAGCGGCTGCTGTTCGACGTAAGTACAACAATAATCTATTTTTGTAGGAGTATCAGTCTTCCAAGAGATCAATCATTCTATTAAATTTAATAAATGCTGCTATCTAGAGATCATTCAGATTAGTTTTCTAGAGTCAAGCATTGCATGCATACTCACAATTGAAGTTCACCAATGGCACTCCTAGACAACACACAAACACTTTCACACTTACTGCACCAAACCTGCAATTCTGCTCAGGCTTCTTCAGGAATAAGTGTCACCAAAACCCATTCAATGAGCTGCAGAAGTGTATTGCAACCCAAGTGGAAAGGGGAGAGACGTTTCTCCTATCCCAAATGCTTTTGCATGCCTGCAAAAAAGTGATACAACTTGAAGATTTAAAATCTAGTGAAGTAAACAGGCAATTTCATGGGTCTGTTCATCCATCTCTTCTCCATTGATTCAAATGAGGTAGGTTTTGACTAAATTTACATCTATTAAGTACAACTGAATGGCTGTAGTCATAGAATTTATGTCACTGAAGAAGGAACATGGTAAGAGTATTTTGCACAAAGCTTTCTGACAAAAGTGGAAAAGGCCTACCCATATCTTCGAAATGCATGTAAACGGATACAGTACTTTGTTCTAGGACTCTAGTACATAAGTCAGGAACTCAAAATGCTACTGTTTTAACTGGGCCTGCAAGGCATCTTCTAGTTACACCATTTATTACTGGGGAGAAAACTGCAAAATTCTTTCCACTTTCCCATGTGATTAATTAAAAGGGTTCATACACAGTGCTATGCTGCTAGAAAGCTTGTTTGATTTTGGCTCAGTCCATTGGAGAAATTCAGCCACTGGTTTGTAAAAGCTATGGCTAATGGCTTGGTGCAGGCATCCCCAACTTGAGGTTGCAGTGGTACTCAACAGAAACATCTGAGGGCATGTTAGTGGATTCTCACAAGATGGGTCTACCATAGTAAGTATATCACATAATATCCCTCTATCCCTATACCAGAATGTAAATGAAGCCATAGACTATAGCCACCCACCATTTTGTTTTCTAATTATGCTTTTGGGGTTTATGTGGGGCCAAAATACATCACTGGGTATGAAAATTATACTTGAGGTTGTGGGGTTTTTGTTTTTTATTTTGGCAGCTAACTTCCCATTCATGTTTTTTTTTTTACTTAAAAGAATCTCAAAAAACAAAAATACATAGGATAGAGCTTTAAGATGGGTGGACTTCAACTCCCAGAATTCCCCAGCCAGGCTGGCTGGGGAATTCTGGAAGTTAAAGTCCACCCATCTTAAAGTGCCCAAGGTTGAGACACTGGGATAGAAGCTTGGTAGGTATCATGAAACATTTTGGCAGACATGCTGTCACTCTTGTGCCACATTGGGGATCTGTGGTTTTATCTAACATATGGACCCAGCCCCAGTGGCTTACTCAAAAAGTCATAATTAAATAACATTTTGGCATAATGTATAGATTCAGTCATAGTCTGTCTTTCTTCTCTTTGCAACGTCCATAGAAATATCTGCTGTCTAAATATGTCTAATTAAAGAGGTGATTGCAATGTTTCCTATGAAGAGACATGGGGCAAGCATGCAGGTTACACCAAAGAGGATCCTGCTGGCCACAAACCTCTGAAATGAAAATGAGCTGCTACCTAGCACTGTTGACAGCAGTTGAGAGAATACAGTCAAACTTCTTTGGTGAATTAACATTCAGCACTCCAGTTAGCATTACTGTAACTCTTCCACAGGGCTTTTTGGCCACAATATAAGGACTCATGTTGTGAAGTTAATGTTTTGGTGCAGACTGGCTACATGTACACAGGGCAATACACTAAAACAACAAAGGACATATGGCTTAATGCAAAGTATGAATTTAGCCACTGAACTGGTTGGCTGACATCTGTCATCTTTGTTAACTGATTTATAATTTTAATGAAAATGCAGGCAGCAAATAACCTCCTGATTGTTGGGAAACAGTGGAATTCACTGGGACTTTCTGGGACTATTCCTTGGTATTGTTAAACAGGCACTACTTTCTGCAGTGATTTTCCCTTTTCTTCCAATCACTGCACTGCCTAAGATTGCTCTTCAATTATGTCATATTTAGTATGGTGTATCTATTGAATCAAGTTATCTTCATTGAAACAAGTTACCTTGACAACCCCAAAGGGGCAGATCATTCAACAGAATTGGCTCTGGGTAGAAATATCAAGTCAGAAAAGTAGGCTAATACTGGGGGTGTACAATTGTCCCCCTAACCAAGATGCTCAAGAAGATCTGGAAATGGAGAAGAAGATCAGAGAAGCACCCCAAAAAGGAAGTCTTGTAATTCTGGGAGATTTCAATTACCCACACATTGACTGAGTGAATGTGTGTTTAAACCATGATAGGTAAGATACTATAAATGACTGTGCACTGGAGCAGTTGGTTGTGAGACATATATATATAGTTGAGCTGATTGGGAATAGTGACCAAAATGCAATAAAATTCAACATTCAAAGAAGCAATAACCTACATTGTAAGTCCCACACAGTCATATTTGACTTCAAAAAAGGGAATTTCTCTACATTGAGAACACTAGTGAAAAGGAAACTCAAAAGGAAGGTTGGAAGGGCAAGCTCCATAAAGCTTGGCTGTTTTTTAAAACCACAATAACAGAGGTTCAGACATAATCTTTTCCTAAAATTAGGAAAATGGTCCCGAAGTCCAAGAAGAGGTTTGCGTGGTTGACCAGCATTATAAAATAAGCTTTTAGGGCCAAGAAAGCATTTAGAAAGTGGAAGACCTGGTCTAATGAAGAAAACAAAAGGGAACATAAACTCTGGCAAAATAAATGCACAGAGTCAGTGAGGGAGGCAAAAAGAAAATCCAAGGAGCATAGTGCCAAAACTGTTAAGACAGTTAATAAAAGCTTCTTCAAATGCATTAGAAGCAGGGAGTCAGAAGGCTTCCGGTGGGAAATGGCAGCGTATTAGATCCTCGCTTTCAAGCGGAGAGTCATCGTCACAGCAGTTTAAGGTTCAGGCAGGCTTCTGGGAGCCCAAAGAATTCTCCAAAGTTAAGGAGAATCCTAGAAATCGTCCCACACGACCTCTGGACAGCTTTTCACAACAAGACGACCCTCAAACAAAGACTTTCGGGATTGACTGGTGAGTGATCAGCTGGGAGGCAGGGTTACCATCAAGTTCTAACCCATGACGAAGCTGGGAAAAACAGATACTTGCGCTGACCCTCTCATTTCTAAAATAATTTTTTTTTTAACTTCTATATGGTTAAAAAAGTTTTCTTTGGTTACAGTGTACTTTCTCCTTTTGGTGATTATTGGTACTTTGTGGAAATATTTTCTTTTCTTTTTTGATTGGGATAGTAGATTTGTTTATTCAGCAAAAAAGGCAAAGGCTTGGATTTTTTATTAATTTTTAAGAAACAAGAGAAAAGGACTTTTTATTTATTTATTTATTTGGTGAATCTGCACTTGGGTTTGTGTTATTGGACTGTGAATATGGGAGCTACGTGAACTCTGTTTTGTTTTTCTACTTACTTTGTGCTGATTGGAGAAGAATGTAAAATGAGATAATTGGAGTTTCCTCCTTTCTCTATTTTCTTTGGGGAAGATGTAATTTGTATTTTTGACATAAGAGAGTGCTATTGACCATGGCTACTAAGAGATCAAACCGCAGGGATGAGCGTTTCAAGATTACCTTCCAAAATTTTGCAGGAAAAAATATTCAGTCCCTGGAGGTTAAATTTGATAATTTGGAAAGGAAACTGGATGCTAAATTAAAGGAGACTGTTGTTGATGTGAGACAAGTCGATTACAAGTTGGATACTTTGGACAATAATACAGATAATAAAGATATGGAAGAAGGAGAGTTGGATACCTTACAGGATTTTAAAGAAAAATAATCTTACTTGGGACTTATAGTTACTTCAGAACAGCCTGATGATGATACTATTTTGGATTTACAAAAAGAAGATCTTAAACCACTGAGAGATAAAGAGAATTGATTGCAATTGTTCCTGAAAGAAGAAGACAAGGAGAAAATGATAAAGATTCAACTTGTGGGGCACTGTTTGCTAGGACTAAAGATAGAACTCCTTAAAAATAAACAAAGTGTATTAAGTAAATCTGTTTGATTATGGTTTAAACATAGGCTGTGGTTTCAGACAGATTAATGGTATTTTTTGGGGACCAGGATTTTATGACGAAGTTATTAGGATTATTGTTACTATCAGAAAAAAATGAATATAGATTATGATTTTTCATACTTATTAGAGCGGTTTCTGGTTGATGAGGACTGAATGAGGATGCCATTAGGATTACATAAGGGAGTGTTATTGTGTATGGGAAATATGAGTAATATGAAAGTGCCTTCTATTACCTTTGGGAAGGGATGATATATATGGTAATAGTAGTGAGATTTTTATAGGCTCGCAGATCGCAAAGAACAGATATTTATGATTGAAGAAGAGAAAATGACAATAATGGAAGTGGTGGAAAGGGTGACATAGATTATATTGAGATTAAAAAAGGGGGGAGTTAGGCTTGTTTCTGTTTGGAAATTGCTTTTATTTTTCTAATTTGTCTGGAATTGTAAAAATGACATGCCTATTTGGAAGTTTGACAATTAATAGAGTTTAGGATAAGAGAAGCACTTTGTATTAGTTATACTCTTAAAGTAAAAGATTATGTATTTTGTATTTGTACTGTAACACAGAAAGTCAGAAGTCATCTTTTTTCTTTTCCCTTTTATTTTCTTGTTCTGCACTTTCAGCTTTATTCTTTTTTTCTGACCTTTTCTTTCTCTTTGTTTTTTTTTCTGTTTTCTTATATTTTATTCTTTACTGAAAATTAATAAAGTTTTTTAAAAAATAGAAGCAGGGAGTCAGCCAGGGAAACCATTGGTCCCTTGGATGAAGAAGGAGTCAAGGGTATGCTAAGAAGAGAAAAGGAAATCGCAAAGAAGCTGAACGAATTCCATGTTTTCTGTCTTCACAGGATAAAAATTGGGGTAGATCCCTGAACCTGAGCTCCTGTTCTCAGGAAGGATGACCTGAGCCATATAGTGGTGACAAGAGGAGTAATACTAGACCTTATTGACAAAACTGGACATTAACAAATCACAGACCCCCATGGCATCCACACAAGGGTTAATGAGCTTAAAGCTGAGATTGTGGATGTCCTAACTAAAATAGGTAACCTGTCTCTACACTCAGCCTCAGAAGTTGAGGACTGGAAGGTGGCCAACATAATTCCAATTTAAGAATGGCTCACAGGGACATCCAGGTAACTATATGGCTGTCAGCTTAAAATTTGTCCTGGGGAAGAAATTAGAAACTGTTATGAAAGATAACATTACCAAAGATTTGGAGACACAGGCCTTGCTCAAGGATACTCAACATGGCTGCACTAAGAGAAGATTCTGGCTAACTAATCTACTAGAGTTTTTTTTTAAACAGTAATTCTATTAAAAATTACAATTACAACAATAAAAACTAATACAAACTAAAAAAAGAAAAGAAAAAGAAAGAATAGTCCAGGAAAAAAAAAGAAAAAATAGAAAAATAGAAAAGAAAAAATAATATAGTAAAGAAAAAGAAAAGAAATATATAAAGAAATGACTTCCTCCTTCATCACAAATATAAACAATTTTAGTAACATCACTTTCTCTTAAACTACAACAAATGATCTCTTCTTCCCATATCCCATCTCTTATCTATAAACAAATCCTTGAAGCCTTGTCATTTCAGTCCTGATCTCAGCAAAAGTCCATTAAGGTTTACCAGAGATAACAACATACCTATTTTAACCTTGATCAAATAAACCATTTATATTCCTTCCTTTTGCTTCTAACAATCTTGATCCTTAGCTCCTTCAAATAATGTCCCAGAACTTTATTTTTTAAAATTGTTTCTTTGTCCCTTCTCACAAAATTCTTCAAAGCGTTAACAAGCCTCTTTTGGAAACCCAGTATGGAAAAATTATCCAGGTCACTCTCTTGGTTTATTTGTATATCCCATTTAATTCTTAAGACATCAGCTGCTTCCTTTGTATGTCCAGTGTAACATCTTTTTCCATGGTTATTTTTGTACCCTATCATTTTTAAATCCACTTTCAAATCAGTCTCAATCTTGTCAGGTTAAACTTGTTCCTCTTCCATAACATCTTTTAAACACAGTTTATCTATAGAGGCAGACACTCTTAAAATTAACTTCTGGGTACATTGATCAAAAATATCTTTCAGTATGTCCAATGTTAAAATATTTTGATTCATTCTGTATTAGCAAGTGGAGTTTGAGTGTTCTCCTTTAATTGTAATCTTTAGTTCCTTCTAGTCCCTCTAGTGTTCAATTTTTAAAGTTTTTTTTTTAAAATTAAGAATTCAAACAAAAGCATTTTCCCAATGGAAGAATTCTTTATAATTAATTCCAAAATCTTATTTCAAATTTATCTGAACCCTTATTCCATTTGTAATTTTCTAAAATTGAAGTTTTAATCACCCTTTTGCTGTTTATTTTAGAAAAAAAAAACAAAGTCCTTAACCTTGTATTTAAAACTTCTTTTGCTAAGGATTGAAGGAAACTCACTGGGTGCCCCAAAACTTGTTGACCCAAAGGTTTCTAATAGCTGAAAAGCACTTAACAAGCAATTTCCGAAAGTGATTAGAAAAGGAAGTATGAGAACTCAGTGTCCTTTTAAAGGTGTCGACCATACTTTGAGCAAGATGGCTATTCCCTCATCTCCCAGAGTTCTAAACCCAGTGGAGACTGCTGTCTTGCAGTCTTCCCACGGGAAGCAATTGTTTAGAGCCCTTGTGGGCAATCTCAAATTCTCTCCTTGTCCAGAGAGGAATAATCAAAGAGCTGGTCTTCTCGCCGGTTCTTCATTCCACTGCAGTCGTCAGCTCTGCAAACTTCAGTCTGCCATTTCTTCCTCTAACCTACTAGAGTTTTTTTATGGTGTTTGTAAACATGCAGATAAGGACCAGCCAAAAGACATTGTCTATTTATTTCAAAAAGCCTTTAGTCCCTCATCAAAGACTTCTCTGTAAGTTTAAGAGCTATGGAGCGAAAGAGCAGGTCCTCTTACTGATAAACAACTAGTTAAAGAAAACAAAGAGTAGGCATAAAAGGACATTTCTCTCAATGGAGGGATGTACCTAGTGGGATCCCCCCGAGTTCTGTCCTAGGACCAGTGCTTTCTAATATATTTTTACAAATGATCTGGAATCAGGCATGACTAGTGGAATAGCCAAGTTTGCCGATGACACTAAATTGTTCAGAATGGTAATAACAATAAGGACTGCAAAGAGCTCCAAAGGGATTCCTGCACATTAGGGGAGTGGGCATCAAAACAGTAGATATCATTCAATGTGCAAAGTGATCCACATTGATGCCAAAAATCCTAACTACTCATACAAACTAATGGGATTAGAGCTAGCAGTGACTGATGAAGAAGAACTTGAAGTAATGGTAAACAGCCCAATGAAAGTGTCAACAGAATGTTCATCTGCTGTAAAAAAAAAAGGCCAACTGTATGTTAAGATAATAAGAAAAGGTATTGAAAATAGAGATACCAATATTATAATGCCCTTATATAAATCAATGATGTGACCATACCTGGAATATTGTGTGAAATTCTGGCTGCTACACCTCACAAGCATATAATGGAGCTAGAGAAAGTACAGAGGAAAGCAACTAAATTGATCAAGGGGCTGGAGCAGCTTCCCTATAAGGAAAGGTTGGCACATTTGGGGCTTTTTAGTCTAGAAAAGAGGTGTACAAAATTATACATGGTTTAGATAAAGTGGACAAGAATCTTTGTTCCCCATTCCAAAATTCTAGAACTAGAGGTCACCCAATGAAATTGAATCTTGAAAAAATCATGACAGAAAAAAAGGATTGTTTAAAATACAAGGCATAATTGAAGTTTGGAATTTGCTACCAAGAAATATGGTGCTGGCTACCAGCTTCAAAAAAGTATTAGACCAATTCATGAAAATCATGAGGATCAGTGACTATTAACCTTGATGGCAGTGTGACTAAAGACCATTGGCTGGGAGACCAGTGGACTTGGGCAGTTGGTTGGCCATTGTGAGAACAGACTGCTGGATTAGATGGGCCAGGGGTCTGATCCAGGAGGGCTTTGCTTATGCTCTTATGTCATTATTAGTAGCCACCAGCACAGTATGGACATAGGTATTTATATATTTATTTAATCTGTCACTCCCCCATCTCATGAAATGACTCTGGGTAGCTTACAGCAAGATAAAATTCATTAAAACACAACATAAAAACAGTTCTAAAAATAAATAGGTTCCAAGAAGATGGAGAGTTGGCGAGTAATTCCAGGGAGCGTCATCAGGGGGCTAACCACCCCCAGAGACGGGTAGAGCCCATATCACCCCATGCACACCCACAGAGCCAGGTCTTTAAACCTTTTCAGAAAGCTGGGAGGATGGGGGCCCACTGCACCTCTGGGGGGAGAATATTCCAAAGGGTGAGGGCAATGGCAGCCTGCCAGCCAACATTCCCTCGCTGATGGGATCTGCAACATGCCCTCTCTGCCTGACCAGGTAGGATGGGTTGATGTAATGGGGATGAGACAGTCCCTCAGGTAACCTGGACCTATACCATGTAGGGCTTTAAAGGTAATAACCAACACCCTGAATTGGACCCAGAAGCAAACTGGCACCCAATGCAGCTCCCGCAGCAAAGGTGTTATATGTGCCATCCTAGGGGCACCTCATATCATCTCCACGGCTGCATTTTGAACCAGCTGTAGCTTCTGGATACTCTTCAAGGGTAGCCCCATGTAGAGCGCATTGCAATAGTCTAACCGAGAGATGACCAAGGCATGAGTGACTGACCAGAGCCCCTTCTTGTCAGAACCTTGCAATCCAGCACTGCTACTTCACTTGCTTAGTTTCTGCCATCACAGTAGCGGGGGTGGGGGGAGAATGGAATGTGAACTGTTAGGCACAGATGGGTTATCTGGCACCCAGAACTCCCAAGGTCATACCAACCTGGGAACCTGAGGACCTCATCAACATGAGCAGAAGAGATTCAAAGGCAGAAGGGGGAGTAAAATGGGAATGAAGTAAAATTGGGTTTTGGCGCCTGTGGGACTCAGTTCCAGCTATGCTTTAGAGCTGTACACTACTTTCCAATAAATGAACTTTTCTTTGAACTTGCATTGGCTTCAATGGGAGTGGCTTTCATTGGGAACTGAGTACTGCGATTTTACACTCCTGATCCAAGAAGGGGTGTAACTGGCACCACCATCCAAAAGTAGGCAAAGGTCCTCCTGGCCACGACTGCTACCTGCTCTTTGAGCAGTAGTCGCGAGTCCAGGAGGACCCCCAGATTACGTACCGGGTCTGTTTGGGGCAGTGCAACCCCATCCAAAACCAAAGATGGTAAGTTCTCGGATACAGAGGAGCCTCCAATCCACAGCCACTCTCTCTTACCAGGGTTCAGCTGAAGCCTGTCGCTCCTCATCTAGACCCACACAGCCCCCAGGCACCGTGAAAGGGTGATTATGGCATCACTCAAGTCACCCAGGATGGAGATGTATAACTGGGTATCATCTGCATATTGACGATACCTCATCCCATGGTGGCGGATGATCTCACCCACTGGTTTCATGTAGATGTTAAAAAGGAGCGGAGAGAGTACCGAACCTTGTGGCACCCCACAACGGAGGGGCCGTGGGCTGGATCTCTTGCTCCCAATCAACACTGATTGGAATCGACCTTGGAGGAAGGAAGAGAACCAGCAAACTGCGCTGCCCACTCCCAACTCCCTAAGTCGACCCAAAAGGATACCATGGTTGATGGTACTGAAAGCCGCTGAGAGGTCAAGAAGAGCAAGGATGGATGCACTACCTCCATCCCGCTCCCCCCAGAGATCATCCATGAATGCGACCAATGCCATTTCCATCTCAAATCCAGGCCTGAAACCTGACTGGAAGGAGTCCAGATAATCCGTTTCCTCCAGGATCCTCTGGAGCTGCAATGCTACCACCTTCTCAACCACCTTCCCTAAAAAGGAGAGGTAGGAGACTGGACAAAAATTGCCCAGTATGGTGGGATTCAGTGATGGTTTCTTGAGGAGGGGAAGCACCAGTGCCTCTTTAAATGCCGCTGGAAACACACCCTCCCTCAAAGATGAATTCACCATCGCCTGGACCCACCCACGTCATCTCCCAAGTAGCCTTAACCAGCCAGGAAGGGCATGGATCTGGTAGGCAAGAGGACCCTGTCCACTTCCTTGGATTCAACAGGATCAAACTGTTCCCAGATAACAGGGTAAGTCCATAACCTGGGCATCTCTATAGACCATGCTGCATGCTTGGTATCTGACTGGGACTGGATGCGAGCGATTTTATCCTCTAGATGCCCAGAAAACTCCTCAGTGCACCCCTGTAAATAGGCCACTGGGCCCCCCTTTCCAAAAAGGGATCAGGTGACCTTAAACAGGGCGGCTGTGTGGCATTCTGTGGATACAATAAGAGCAGAGAAATGTAGACATTTTGCCGCTCCTACCACTACAAGGTAGGTCTTATCATCGCTCTAGCTTGTGTTCAGTCATGTTTGGTCCTTGTTTTCCTCCAGTGGCGCTCTAGACATCTCTTAATCCTTTTCAAGGCCCTCAACTCCTCTGTGAACCACGGGGAGTGTTGGGCTCAATGGGCTAGGAGGGGTCACACGGGTGCAATCTTGTCCAAGGCCTCAGCCGCTTTTCTATTCCAGGCAGTGGCCAAGGCCTCCACTGGATTCTGCAGCAGACCCTCAGGTATAACTTCCAGCTCCCTTTGGAGCCCAATGGGACCCTTCAGTTCCCATGGGCGGACCAGTTGAATAGGTCCCGCCTCCCTGCAGAGGGGGTAGCATAGGAGAACCTGTCTGACCATGACAAGGGGGATAGATGTAATTCCTCCTTCAGATCTCATTGCCACTGCTCTGACAAGAAAATCAAGTCCAGCGGGAGGCCACTGTCCCAAGTTGGGTCATGAATAACCTGGGACAGGCCCATGGCTGCCATGGTGACCATGAACTCCAGAGCTGCCTCTGAGGCTCACCCTAGGGATGGCAAGTTGAAGTCCCCCAAGACCATAAGTCTGGGGAACCCCACCTGTGGCCCCACAATGGCCTCCAGCAGCTCAGGCAAGGAAGTTGCTACGCAGCAGGAAGGCTGGTACAGCAACAACAATCCCAACTGTTCTCACGAGCCCAACTTCAGTAACAGAGTCTCACAATCAGCCACTTGTGAAGCAGCGCCCCTGAAGGCCAAAAGAGATTCCCGAATGACAATCGCTATCCCTCCTCCCCTGCCCTGGGATCTCAGCTGGTGCCAGACCATGAACTCAGCTGGGCACATTTCCGAAAGGGGCACCCTTCCTTCAGGGCCCAGCTAGGTCTTGGTGATTACACGCCAGGTCGGCCCGCTCCTCAGTGATCAAATCACATATAAGGGGGGCCTTGTTGTTAACTGACCTGGCATTAAGAAGCAGCAGCCAAAAGCCAGGACCTCTGTGGGTCTGCTGTCCAAGGTCTGGGTCTGAGTCTAGAGGGCCAGAACATACCACTGGTAACAAACACCAGGGACACCTTCCCTGGGAGCGGCCCACCCTCTGACTCCCTTATACTTTTGTATAAATGATACAAAATGTAGACTCTGCATGTTTAAGTAATTGGTAACACTCCCCATTAAAAGGCATTATGGGTCTATTCGTTCTTCCCTTTAAGTTCCTAACCCCAATATGAAAAATGATATAATAAAAAACACGGGAAGGTTGCAAACTGAAGATGTATCCTTACCTCTTCTAAAAAGTTGTGAGGCTTAACAACTATACAGTTTGGTCTAGTTCAGAAGCATCCTTGCAGTCCTTTTGTATAGAGGAAAATTAAACATGCTATGATGTGAAGACACAGAGAATAAAAAAAGAGGCCATATTTATTACTACTATGCAAATGAAAGATGTTACTGTGTTTTGAATTGATAGAACTACATTTTCCCCTTAGACTGGAGAGTTTGAGCTCTTTTCCTTAACCATCTAGTCTTAATTTACTAACTAAAAATGAGTGATTTGCCAACCTAAGAACTTGTTTTGAATGGTGGGATAGAATATGTAATACAAGAATAAAGTGCATCTGAGGAAAGTGAAAAAGCTTATCTTGGTTACATTTTTATTCCCACTTTAATCAGATGAGAGGTTATAGAAGTGATTTGGCTTCCCTGAAATCCTGCAACAAAGGTGCAGAGAAAAACATTCATCCATAATTCAGCCCATAAACGTCTTAGTTAAGCAAAGATCTGAATCTAAGTACTTACTCAATACTCAGCATCTCTCTATCTCAATTTCTTTTTTTCTGAGTGGGCACTAGCCTGTGAGGTTTATAATTAAAACTAGCAAATTATTGTAGTATATTTCTTTATAACTGCATTTTAAATTACCTACTAACTGAAATTCAGTGGGCATTATACAATCAGTTAAAACATGAAGTGCAAAAGTAATGAAAATATAACACGAAAGAAAATTAATACAAACAGTATGTGATAGAAGTAAAATACAGCAATTAAAATAAAAATACAATAAAAATAAAACTGACAGCACAAAAAGAGTACCAAGCTCTAAAAGCATTAATCTAAAAATGTGTGGAAATTTTTTTAAAAGTCTCCATTAGCACCCAAAATGGATTACAATATAGGCATAACGCAAGCTGCTGTAGGAAAAAAACATGGAATATTTTGTAGGCAAAATGTTGAAGTAATCCTGATTAGAATCCTCCAGTTCGTTATCTAGGGTCCATATTTAGCACAGCATGCATGTGTGAGTAGAACCAAGCTCTTTAAAGATTTCTAAAGGGAGATGTTTAAAGTCCAAAAGGACAAGTAACATTTAAGTTACAGTACCTGCTATAATAAAAAGCTTGCATCTCTGAGCTTTCTGTTCTAATGGTGGGGAAAAAGAGATTCAGGAAATGCCGTTCAAAAGAACAGATAATCAACCCAGATTTAAAGGTTAAAATCTAGCCTTTGAATTGGACCTGAAGTCTGTTATTAGATGCAGATGACAGTGCACTGACTCAGTGTGATACTATCAAGTACTGTAGTGTGCTGGCCCCCACGTTTCGGACTAAAATATGCAGGCAGCTCATAATCCAAAATTACCATTTTCATTACCCTACAATGGCTCTTGACTGTTGTTCACACGTTTGAAACTAAAATCAGAGTCACAGTTTGGAAGTAACTTCCAGACAAGTCTGGGATCCACATAGGACCTGTTTCTTTGGAATCCCCCACCATTATTACTATCTAGAGTTAGGGTTATGCAATGAATGTTATTTATTCTTAAAAACCAGGTCAATGCCAGCAAAGCTGTCTTTCTGAATTGGTCTTCAATACGCTGGCAAAACTGCAGAAAATATTAAAGGAAAAATAGTAAGTGGCAAAGTAAGTGTACTGAGAAACCAGTATCCTGGATGTTTTGACTTTAATCTAGTTAAGATCAGAGCAAATCTTCCCAGATGCTGCTATCTTATTCTTCCTTTCTGGCCTGGGACCAGGAAGCAAACAAAAGGACAGAATGACTTCCTGGATGTTGTGATGGCAAGGCATACAACATTGGCAGATCAGTATGGGAATCAACATTTTGAATAGGAAGCAAGAGGACTATTTTTTGTCAGTAAATGCCTTCCTAGAGGTGGAGAGAGGACAGGGTCCTCTTCAGGAGGGCACCCTTCACCTGCAGAGCACCCTTTAAGTCCCCTCCTCCGGAGCCATGGATTTAACAAGTGCGGAGAGCCGAAAGAGCATTACACACTCTTCCTCCTCGCGCTCCCTCCCCGTCCTTCTCCGGCAAGGCACAAAATGGAAATAGAAAATGACGGTTTTCTGGGCAGCCCGAAAAGAAAAACCTTTGCTCCGTCGCTTAAAAGCCTACGGTTTGATTCTTTCACAAGAGCCTTATTATACCAGAACCTTCAGGGGAAGCCACCCATTTGCCGCCCATGTAAAACAAAACCTCTTCTTGGTACAAATGACAAAAAACGGCGCTAGAGACGAGAAGGAAAGGCGGCGAAAGCTTAGGCAAACGCACCCGCCGGCGGGGGAGGGAAACCGAGTGTTGCTTGGCTGCTGCTGCTGTTGCTGCATCCGCATTGCTATTATGATGTCGTCAGTGCAAAAGATGGAGAACGAGGTTTTTTTTTCTCTCTCTCTCGCCAAAGAATCGTCGGCCCCCAACCGAAGTCTTTGACCCCAAGGCCCTCTTTCCCTGCGCTCTTTGCTCTGGGCAAACTGCTGCCACCCCCGCCCCCAATAACCTGCAAAGCAAAAGTAAAACAGAAAATACGACATCAACCTAAGAGGCGCCCAAGCCCAATAACCCATTTATGTCACATGCGCAAAGCCGCAAGACAGACTGCAGCGAGCAGCTGCGGCCTTTTGAAACGGACCAGGAAGAGGCTCGCCGCGGCCAGCCCAATAGGACGCCAGCTGCCTGCCTCTGAGAAATGGTCTAAAGCGGCTCACTCGCCTGCCATCGCTCACTGCCTCTTTCCCCGCACGCACACTCTCTCTGTCACACACAAACACACTACAGCCGATGGCACCATACAGCCAGAGCGTCGCTGGGTGACACGCGCGCACACACACTACCCCCAGCAGCACCACCCCCTCCCCCACGTGCGCATGGTCTGCAAAATCTGGCCTCTCCGGGGCAACTGGAACTTCCAACCAGAAGAAGACAGACATAAAGCCAGTTTTACTGTACCTGCTTTCAGGCATCATTCTCAGCTTTTTTTCCTGCTGCTTCTCCCCACCCCCTTCCGATTTATCTCAGCTACTGGATTTACAACGAAGAGAGTGAGGGCAATGGGAAGAGGTGGGGTTTTTTTTTCTCCCCTCTCCTCCAAACCCGTCTTGCACCTTCTGTTTGAGACTGCAAGTGAAGTCACAAGACTGACTCTGTGACATCACATGAAGTCTACAAACACTGGATTGTGACTTCACTGCAGGATGGAGCAGGGAGGATTTTTTAAAAAAAGGAAAGGGGAGGGGGAAAAGGCTCTTATTCAAACACATATCTGCAAGAGTAACAAAGGATCACAAGAAGAAATGCTAGCAAAATATGTCGGTGTAAATAAATAAATATACACAAAACATGCATGCACATATACACTAGAACAAAATTTAATTATAAGAAATACAGTAACTCAAAATAGATTAGGAAAAAATAGGAAAAAAGCAGAAGTCATTATAATTAAGGAAAACATATTTCTGTGTATGTCTTCTCCCATCTTCAAGAGTAAGCCTAGATTAGTAGTCAACATCAGTAAACACTGATGGGCAGGAAGAAATGGACAAAGGGAGAGAATTAGGAAAGATATTAAAATCAGTAGAACATGCTAGACGACTAGAATAGTTGCTGTAACAGTGCACAGGATATACAAATGACAATAATGGATGCTGATTTCTTGAAGGTCAAAGATGCAAGAAAACCAATCTGCAGCCAGCAGGAGGACTAAAAGTCATATACATACCAGGGTTCTGAATTCCAAAGCTCAGTTCTGTCTGTGGAATGTGTGTTATGACTGAAAAGGTTGCAAAGAGATTTGTCCTCAACAGAAGAAGTAGAGGAACTAAGCCAAGGAAGGGAAAAAGCAAACAGCTTCAATTTACTATTAACTAAGTGACATTCTTGTATTGGCTAGCAAGCAAGTGGCACTGATACTAACAGGAAAACAGAGGCAACTGCATCTTCCACGAGTATTTAATAGCTCTAACATTAGAACATGGAATTATTATTATTATTATTATTATTATTATTATTATTATTATTATTATTATTATTTTCAGGCTAAGGGCAGCACTTAATCTTTGAGTGGTATCCAGGAACCACACTTGAAAAAGTGGTACAGGCGAAAAGACAATTTAAATTATTTCTTGTTAATTTATGACATGTTACCTTCTGTCACATTAAACATTATAAAACAGTAATTTTGGGGAGAGCTCTGGAGGCTAACCCCACACTGCAGAACAGAAGGTAAACTTTCATTGCAAGATAAGAGAAAACGTGCACATATTAAGGGGGGAGGATGGAGAAAGGAAGGCAGTGTTTTCTTTTTGCAAATTGTTTCCAAATATGCAGACATAGAATTAAAAAAAATAAGGACTATTAAACAGTAATCTAAATACTTCCTCTCTCATTTTCTGTCAGTTTAAAAAAGCTCAGCAGAATGCCTTCAATCAGAATTTTCATCTTGGCATATTTTTAAACACCACCTCTTTTTTTACAGATGCCCTTCAATTATGTTCAGTGCCATTCAGTGAATAGAAGCAATCTGATTAAGGTGAAGTATCAATTAGGGTGTTCACACAATATGCAAAGCCATTTGGTCTGGCTTAACATATCATCTGAACCCAGCTCTGGACTCAGACTATGATTAAGATAGACTTCCTTAATAACAGTCTATATTGTTATTTGATTTAAACTATCTCACCTTAATCACAATCTGATATGCCATCCAATTCAGACAGAAATTAAAGAATGGCTGACTCTCCTTTCTGGCCTCCCAACGTAGACCTAATAACAGGAGAATCCATAAAATACAGTGTCCCTGCTACTCTGGTTTTGTTTTCATTCCCTATGAGAAGATACTTAACAAAATGAAAACTCTGCCACATGTGAGCAAAGTCTCCATCCCCAATTTGACTGCTATACATCTTTTACTTTTTTCATTTACCCAGTCAAAAACAAAACCAGCTCAAACGTTACAAAGGTGTTAGGACAAGCAAATCTAAATTAAAACATTATGCTACTGTTTGTTATATTATTTGGCATGCATTTTCTAAGGAAATATTTATGATTAATACTAAGTCGTGCTTAGATATTCAACCTGTCATGTGTGTGTGTGTGTACAAGTTCCCAAGATCTACCCAGACAAACTACAGCACACAAAGACCTTCTTGTGAATTATTTATTTCTAATACCTTATTGAAAGATAGAAAGCACTGGTTTCCCTTTCAGCCTTCAAGGCTAATCACACAAGCAGCATTTAGCTTAAGCAAGCAATTCCCTCTCTTCTTCACTAGCCCACAAAGACTTTAAAAGAGAGACTGGAATGTGGCAACTTGATTTATAGCTTTATTCTTTAGAATTCTTTAGGTTAGAAAAAGACTGTGGGGAACATAATCAAGAAGTAAAAAAATCATGCATGACAACCCATGCCTTCAAGAATCATACTTCTGCTACTATGTCATGATATCTATTCTAAACTATAGCTGTGTGTGCCAATAGAACTAAATTCACCTTCTTAGAGTTAATCAAGGGCTTTAATTATGCTTATCTGGGAATCTTTCATAGCTAAGCAGAATGTGGATCTTCTTGTCTCCAGATCCTCTTCTTCCTCTGGAAATTGTGGGCAAGGAACCACTTCCTTTGAAACCATGCTGATTTTCCCATTACCAGGGAATTCTTTGGTGTCTTCAGTCTACCCAGGAACCTGCAAATCTTCAGTAGCCAAAGTACTGCATACTTTGCTAGCTATTATCATCTTCTCCAACTCCTTTTCTGCCAGCTCATCAGGTCATTTTCATTTTTTTTTCTCCCCACCCATGAGAGCTCTGTACATTTGAAAAACCCTAATCTGCTCCAGCT
Source organism: Python bivittatus (assembly GCF_059951505.1). NCBI lineage: Eukaryota > Metazoa > Chordata > Lepidosauria > Squamata > Pythonidae > Python > Python bivittatus. The sequence continues at coordinate 34,624,348 of NW_028277058.1, read as the reverse complement.
CAATGCTTTTCCAGATGAGTTTATCACCCTCCAAATACAAGCTTATGTGTCTGGAAGACTGTGTAACAGGATGGCAGATGGTGCTTAGGTGCTCCATTATGTTACCAAATTCATATGTTGAATGTGTGTAGTAGATAGTAAAGTGGTCTGATTACTCACTTTTGGAGTCCTTAACATTCTGCACAAAGCCTGGTGCAGCCCTCAAGCCAAAGGAAGCTGCACACATCTTAGATATATTATTTTTTATTTTGGAATATTCTTGCAATGTCAAAGAGGTGGTAAATTATTTATTATCCTAATTCTCTCAGGTATTGAATTATTGTTACTGCCTCTTATTCAGTAATACTGACATCACATATTGTCTTAGGTCTGCTGTTCTGCTTATTTAAATGCTAAATCAGGTCGTTCCAAGACTCAAACCAAGTATTTGTCCCCTATGCACATTTTTACAATGATATTAAAAAAGCAATGCTTGTTCTTTAAAAGGAGAAAGGTTGACTCTGTGGATTGGGATGTAACAATATTGTTCAGGAAAAAGCTATTTTACTTTTAAATGGTTGTGAGAAATCTAGCTCTTTTAAAATTATGGCAATGATAATATTCTTATACCTAAGAAAGTGTTAGAAATATATTTTATTCTTTATTTTTGCATTTACTTATTGTAACATTGATGTTTGTGGCTGGACCAACTCTAAGAGATTTACAAAGTTAGGGAAATAACAAACAACAAAACTATACAATAAAATACCATTATACATACTCTCCCCTCAAACATAGTAATACCCCTCATTCTCAGAACATTCTTACATTATCAGGAGTTTGAACTCAAGCAAGATGGAGTTGCTGTTTGTTTTTTGGGGTTATCTGTCAGCCCCTATATTGTTTCTCAAAGAAGAAGCACTACCCTTAAGGAAGTAGGTCCATGATTTGGTCCTCTTGGACTCACAACTACTGTAGGTGTCTAGTGTACCAGGTAGACTTGGAGTGGGAGGATCTTACAGCATTAGCTCAGGCCCTCATCACAAGCCAGATGGGATACAGCAATGCTGTCTAAATGGAATTGCCTCAGACCACCACTCAGAAACTGCAGGTAGTACAAAATATGGTAGTCCAATTATTCACTGATCCTAATTGCCAGGAACATATTATTGTGGGCCCTGCACTGCTTGCCAGTAGGTTTCTGGGTACAACTCAAAATGCTTGTTTTAACCTATAAAGCCCTATACAGCTTGGCACCAAGGTATTTTAGGACTGCCTTCTCCAGACAGAGTTGGCCTATCCGATATGCTCATCCTGGGAAAAACTCTTGGTAATTTCCCACTTTTCTGAGGTAACAGAGATCAAGACCAGCAACAGTTGTTTTTCTGTTATAGCTCCAGTGTTGTGAATGTTTCCTTGGAACTTAAGACTTTCCCCATTGTTGATTACTTTCCAGAACCTGTATGCTAAGGAGCCCTGGGATCAGCAAAGAAGGAGAATAATCCTATCAAGTACTTCCATGTCTTTTGTATTCCAGAGGTTGACTAGGGGCCTAACAGCTGTCTGGCAAATTATTGTGAAACTTATCAAGTGCCCTTTAAAAGCTCATAGGGTACACCAGACACCATCCCCCTAGCCCTGGAGATTGGTAGTACCAGCACCTCATAGTTGTAAAAAAAATAATCTGCCCATGATAAGATCCAATCGAAATACCTCCTACCAACAGATTGCAATTCACCTATTCCAAGATAATGACTGTATCTAATGTGTAGCTTCCTGTTTGAGGCAGGCCCATAATAATCTGAGGCAGGCCAATGGTTGTAATGGTGGCCATGAATTCCCAAGAGCCAGCCCCAGCAACAATAGTTTGATATCCTTCAGTACTAAAGGCCTTAGCAAATCAACTACCATTCTGGCAATGAAGTCAAGCAGCTTAGACAGGGATGCCACTGTATAGCTGGAAGATGATACACTGTAGCATCTCTAATTTATTCCTCAAGCCTGACCACACAACAGGAATTTATATTCTAGGTGATGCATTGTTAATCCTGTCCATTCATGGCTGATCTCTTCCCTCCTTACACTTCTTTATTTCTTGATCCTTCTCCCTTGCTTCATTTGTTGTCTTGCCACCATTTTTTACATTGTTTCCTCTCCTCTGGCCTCCTAGATGAAAATTAGCCATAGCTGTTTTGTTGATCCCATCGCCATTTCTGCTGCTCCTCATGCTGGTCTCTGCCTTTCCCATTCTGGCTACTGACTGGTCCCCAAATGGTGGCACCCCTTAGGCATAGCAGTCATAGTTACTAAAAGTACAGGATAGCTTTGGGGCTATTTAATCTGTGCTGATGGTCCACACAATATGCTTTCTGCAGTATTTGCCTGCTTTTTCCTCTTGGCCTGAGTCACACAAGGTACACCTCCTGGCTAGGGCCCCTGTTTTCCCTCATTCAATCCTGTCTCCTTAAAAAGCCTCCATTTCATATATCTGCTTCTGTTTTCCAATCTTGTCTCCTTCTTTCAGCAATGCTCTTCCTTTTCCATCCATACCATTCCTCAATCATTCCAGATTCTGCAGTAAATAATCTAAACTGGCACTCTTCCATCCTGAGCTAAAACACAATCATACTGGTAGCTGGGAAGTCTGTCTGTGACTGTATGCCAGCTTAGTCTTTTTCCAGATGGTAACCATTGTTATGCAGTTGAAACACAAGTCCCTTTCACTTTGGATTCTTTATCTCTAAATTCCACCTTTTTTCAAAGCAAGATGCAAAGATATAAAGAGGGAGGGAGGGAGGGAGGGAGGGAGGAAGATGGAAATGAAGAGAAGAAAGGCATTTCCACACAGTGGTGCTACAGAGAAACACAGAGTACAAATTCTTTTTGCAGAAGCATGCAGTTTCTTCTAGGGGATAGAACACCATCCATATATCACTTTCCTTCTTTCCTCCTGATTTTAAAATGGCACAAAATGATAAAGGAAATAATAAAATTAGAAAATATGAGATGAAAACTGTTATCCTCTAACTGGCTTTTAAGGACTCAGAAAGTACTGTCATAGATACAGGTAGTCTTCATTTAGCAACCACAACTGGGACCAGCAACTGGTTAAGTGAAGCAGTCACTAAGTGAAACCACGACTGTGCTTATGATCTTACTTCAGCTTTCCTTTGCTTTACAGACCTACAAAGGTTGTAAATGTGAGGACTGGTCACAAAGTTACTTCTTCATCACCATCGTAACTGCGAATGGTTGCTAAATGAGTCAGTTGCTAAATGAGGACTACCTGTATCTATTATGTAAATATTAAAGGCATATCTGACTTTGTAGAGATCATAAAGAAGAAAGCCTCCCCCCCCTAAAATTTATGTATATGCAGTAGATGTGAGACCCTTCTGGCCAGTACTAGTAGACAAAAAAGAATTTTTAGTACCAGTCATTTACAGTTTTTCAACTACAGTGTTCCCAAACAAGGCTTTTATTGTGCACTTGTCCTGCCTCCTTCATGGAATTTTATACAAGGTCATGTATAAATGTACAAAATTGCATGCATCATATGCATCATACACATAATTATAACATCTTATACTTCTTCATCATCTTCCACTTGTAATTTTCTATTTTCCTACTGCTTCTTCTGTTCTTATTCTCTCTCCTCACTTTGAAAAAAAACCATTCAGGACAATAAATAAATAAATAAATAAATAAAATAGAATTATAATGCTAGAAACCACCTATCTGTTAGCACCACTAAGTGACAAATGACTGATACCGCTTGTGTGTTATCAGTACTGGCCTGTGGCTGAGTCATTTGTGTTGATTTGCAGAAATAGTGAAATAATTGCCTATGTTAATTTTATATTGAAATAACATCAATAATTTATTAAATTTATATAATTTATTAAAATATGTCCTTCTATACTCATAGTTGAAAATTGTGAGCATTAAAATTGCTCATAGCCATCAATGCACCACAAGAAATGAAAATGTAAAAGCCTATACACTCAAAGATATCTATGGAAATCTGTAAAAGGTGGAGCTTTGTTTGGCGCTTGAATTTTTAATATTAGATATTAGATATATATTATATATACAAATATATTATTAGATATATTAGATATATATATTTCATAAATATAATATATATATAAATATAAATATTTGTAGATATAAATATTTCAAACTGTTTATTTCAGACTAATATAAACATAAACAGATAGTTAAAAATACCAATTAGCATGTGGGAAAAGATATTATTTTAAATATTCCCCAGCTATGGATGGGCTAATACGGTTGTTATTACTTTAGATCAGCTTATGCCAATCACATTTTTAAACCACTTGAGTAATTGCCAGAGGAATTCGGATTGTTCTAAAACTGTGGAATAGCAGTATATTTAATTAAAATAACTTTTGATTTTATAATTTAGGTTCAGATGTATTAGTAACATCTAAAATTTCCGAATTACTATTACCACTGAAAGATGTTTTGGATTGTTCTATATCTACAGCATTTTTAAAGGCAGTTAAAAGGTACTGTTAACATGGATATAAATTATTTGCAAGAACTTTGGAATAAAGAGTTGCAATATCCCATATTAACAAATCAATGGTTAAGTATGATTCTTAAGATTAACTTAAAATATTTTTTCATGTTTATTTGGACAGTTCAGCAAGTGTTTAAAAAGGATTTTCTGTCAATTTCATTATACTGGAGAGTAAAGTGATTGAGAGTACACTTACTCATATATATGGACCTGCTCCACTATTGTTTCATACCCATAAATTTCTTAATATAGTTTTTGAAAGAGTAATATTATTGAAAGATGTGAATGTGATTGTGAATTATATAGCAACAATTTGAAATGTATTAATATATGATGAACTATGGATTCACTGAGCCTGAGGCTTAGTTAAAAAAAAAAAAACTTTCACAATGGAAAAAATATCACCCTGAATTTACAATTCTCATTTAATGATATGTATTTGCTTTATCAATCTAACAGAAAGACTGATCAATATTATTCTGTGTGTTCAAGGTTTAATGCTTTGTTTTTCAAAAAAAACCAAACACACAAATAAGTATACACACACACACACACACACACACATGCATATTATAAAGGTTTATTTTAAATACATATGCAATTCATTTACTGGATTTATATGCTCCTCCAATCTAGCATATAATGCAATATAAAATACATTTGCTTCTTTTTCCTTTTTTATTTCCTTTTTTCTCTTTGTATCTTTTTTCTTTCTTTCCCCATACTAAACCAATAAAAAGAAACAAAAAATAAAAACAAACAAACAAAGCTGAAAGTTACCATAAAATGACATATCCTCACAAAACATTCATATATGGAAATCTCACTCCCCTAGTATGTATCTTAACAATAGGATTCTTGCAGTTATTTTTATTTGGAACAAGGAAATATAAATACATATATTGCTCACCAGTTCAAGTAACTTAGATGAGAAAAGGGGATAATGGGCAAAAGAGGTAGAAGTTATATCCACCACAATATATTAGCATCAGTGTGAGAGCGTATATGTAGAACAATTGGATATGAAAGTAGATCATGAAAATAAACAAGAAGCACAATGACAGATGAAAATATGATGTAGTAATTTTATCTGAAAAGGATATTGATTATGTTAATAATAAGCAGGTAACTGGAAAGTGAAAGAGTCACTGAAAAATTAACATCAAGGTTTTATCCCACATTTAGACTTCCAGGATGTGATTGGAACATTAACGTGTGCACTGAACCACAATGATTGCCTGGTCCCTCTTTCACCTTTATCATTAGTCATCTTTCCTTAACAGTAATTCAGTAATACCTGAATCTGTCATATTGGACAGCCCACATCAACACTGATAAGCCATATATGTTTTCCATGTTCGAATTAACAGATGCATTTCCTTTCTAGGCAATGAATACTGCTGAATGAAAATGTAATCTCAGGACCAAAAATAATTTCAGTGTTTTAGGGGCAGAAGGAATAAATATCTTACATAGGTTTCAGGCTTCTGTAGAAAGGTTTTGTGAGACAATATTATTCCATGCATTGTCCTAAGAACCTTTGAACATTATGTGTTGGATCACAATATGTAATATAAAGCGTGCCTCTCATTTTAAAAATCCAATGAACACTACAGACATTTAAGAATATGTATCTATATCAATAGATACACTATACAGATAACTATATTTATAGCTATAGAAACATTCACAGACACACATATTAACATTTCTAGATTGTTTATTTCTAAAAATAGGCATTAAAGTTGGGCAGCATCTCTATGACAGAATTATGCTTGGAAATCTTTCCAAACAGCTGTCTAATTGAGTGGTCTAAATTTCTTTCAGATTATATATCAATACTTCAGGAGCTCATCATTCCTTTCCTTTTACTGTCACACTATACACCCCCTTTTGCAATTAACACACTGCTTAACTTAAAGCAAGTTTAATATAAATACACTGCAGCAGTGTCTGCCAAGCTTATATCAGTTCAACAGTGGCTGAAGAGGCAAGTTTCAAGGTATCTCTTAGGCAAATATTCTATCTGTCCCACTTCCTTTCTTATATAGTACATCCTGCTTTGAAATAAGTTTTCAGTTAACATATAGTAGAAGGAAAATATATTTATGCATGTAGGATAAAGTAAAGCCATTTATAATAAAAGTTGAAATAAAGTCACAAATCCAGGAACATAATGTTAATGCTCACTTTTCCCCAACACAATGCTGGATACATACTGGTGATGCTATAGCTATGGCAGCACCCAACAATATTAGGGGCAATAATATTCTTTTTGTCATATGCATCCTTTTACTCATGCACTTCATAGGACATCTGTTTGTTTTAGCTTAGTCACTAATAAAGAAAGAACAGAATTTATATATTTCTCTAAACAGGATCCTTTGGCATATAGTTACTTATCAATGTACCAGTACACCTGACTCTCCACAGGAATAATACCCAGAATTACAGTCACTTTTGGAGGTTAAATCAGATATTCAAGCCTTACACATTGCCATTCACTGAAAGATAGCATTCTTTGACACCAAGCCCACAACCAGAAATCACAGGAAATAGTCTGCATTTCAAAAGACAATGAAATAAATCTAATATTGTAGGCAACTCTGCTGTTTTCATCCTTGAGGTTCTTATAATGTGGTTATTTGGCTTGGATGAGATGCTTTTTCATTACCTTTCTAAAGATGTGCTTATTTAGTCTGCCAGAAAGCTACTGAAATTGGCTGTCATAATGACATTCTACAAGAGTCTGTTCAGAATATTTCAAGAAAAGGCATGGATTCTTCTCAGAACAATTATTTATTTAGTTATTTATTTAGTTATATTTCAAATTTGTCACTGCCCATCTCACTGCAAAGTGACTCTGGGCAGTTAAACAGGCATTATTTAATGTCCAAATACTGGGCCTCTGTTGAAAGGATTCTGAATTATGCCAAATCAGAACCAGATGGTAATTTACTAATATCTACATCCTTTTCTGTCTTGGGCAGAAGCAAATATAAAAGATTTCCACTTCTTCTTCAGGCACTTATCCCATTAGAATGTAACTGTAAGACAATATTTCACTTTCTGCTAGGATAGGTAGCTTATGAAGAAAACGAAGTACTATTTTCTCATGCTTCTCTGGCCATGAGAGAGTAGCTGCTCCACTCTATCTGGTGCTTTCTCACCAGGAAATAGAGGATTGCCCTGGAAGCCTAACTAAGATTGCAGGAGCCTTGAAGACACTCTGTGCCAAGGGGGGAGGGGGCACGTTTGAAGCGGGAAGCAGAGAAAAGAATCGTGTGCTCTTTCTAGGTAGAATTAAAAAGAACACAACAGAATTGTGACCTATTGATGCTGATTGCTCTTCCCATTAGGAAAACTCAAATTACCCCAGAAATCTCTGCAACAGCAAAATAATATCTGGGTGGTAGAATTAGTATTCAATCCAGAGAAAAAGAAAAGAAGATGGTGATTGGAGTAATGAAATATATGTTAGTGTAAATCTTTGTTTAGGATTTCCCTCTTCCCTCATCAGCTTGAGTTTGTTTTTTATTTTCTTTAAAATCATTCTTCTTCCTACCAAATCTTTACCTCCTTTTTATTTTTAAAACCATTTACAGCCACCATCTAGCCTTTCTGCATCTCTTCCTTCATAAGTATTAATCTGCATTATGTGTTTATACCTTCAAAGATCAGAATCATGTAAGCAATGGTTTTCCCTGTTATACTGCATGGAAGGAAAAGTTGGACTTTTAAGACACAGATCAAAAAGCCTACTGATGCTTTTAAACATCAGTGTTGAAGACTTCTACAATACCATGGATAGTCAAGAAAACAAACAAATGGAACATAGAACAAATCAATCCAGAGTTCTCATTTAAAGCACAAATGATCAGGCTCAAATTATCATTGTCTGGACACATTTTGCAAAGCTCCAGCTCCCTTGCAAAGTCTATAATGCTGGGAAAAGTGGAAGGAAAGAGAAGAGGTTGACCAGCAGCAAGGTAGATGACTTGATTACAGCAACAATGGGTGCACCATTGGAAGACCTGAAGGGCGGGGGTGGAGACAGATAATTCTGGAGAGGTCTATCTATGTTGTCACTAAGAGTAAACACCAATGACACATAATCAAATCTTATAGGCAGGGGTTTTTTTTAGGAAGAAGTGATGAGATACTATAGTAGAAATTGTTTGGATGGAGCTGAGAAGGTAAGAGAAAATGAAGACTGGATGAATGAGTGAACAGAGTTTATGAAACACTGAACAGTGAGTGAGATTCTACCTACATTGGTTGCTTTGTTTTAAAAGGAAATTCTTTTTTTTACCCATGGAAAGAAATATGCGCATCTGCAGAATAACTGCATAATTATTCACTGCAACCTTTTCAGTAATGTTAAAAATAATATGTTAAAATTTAAAATGAAAAATGTCCTCATATCTTGGAACAAAATTTATGCAGCAATACATAGAAACTAATTTTGTGGCAACAACAATTTATGCATATTTGGCTGATCCTAATAAAGTTATTGCTGGTTATGGATTTTTTAATGGGCCAACTTAATTCACTTTGTTTGATCGCCTTATTTTATTATTGTGCTATTCTTTAGTAATTAAGTGTTCAAAATATTTTCTATTCTGTTCTACATTTGCTACAGGATTAATTCTTCCAGTTTTCCATATACAAGTGCTAGAGTGGGGCAAAAAAGTATTTAGTCAGCCACCAATTGTGCAAGTTCTCCCACTTAAAAAGATGAGAGAGGCCTGTAATTTTCATCATAGGTATACCTCAACTATGAGAGACAACATGGGGGAAAAAATCCAGAAAATCACATTGTCTGATTTTTAAAGAATTTATTTGCAAATCATGGTGGAAAATAAGTATTTGGTCAATATCAAAAGTTCATCTCAATACTTTGTTATATATCCTTTGTTGGCAATGACAGAGGTCAAACGTTTTCTGTAAGTCTTCACAAGGTTTTCACACACTGTTGCTGGTATTTTGGCCCATTCCTCCATGCAGAGCTCCTCTAGAGCAGTGATGTTTTGGGGCTGTCGCTGGGCAACATGGACTTTCAACTCCCTCCAAAGGTTTTCCATGGGGTTGAGATCTGGAGACTGGCTAGGCCACTTCAGGACCTTGAAATGCTTCTTACAAAGCCACTCCTTCATTGCCCGGGCGGGGTGTTTGGGATCATTGTCATGCTGAAAGACCCAGCCACGTTTCATCTTCAATGCCCTTGCTGATGGAAGGAGGTGTTTACTCAAAATCTCACGATACATGGCCCCATTCATTCTTTCCTTTACACGGATCAGTCGTCCTGGTCCCTTTGCAGAAAAACAGCCCCAAAGCATGATGTTTCCACCCCCATGCTTCACAGTAGGTATGGTGTTCTTTGGATGCAACTCAGCATTCTCTCTCCTCCAAACATGACGAGTTGAGTAGACCAATATGTTCTACTTTGGTTTCATCTGACCATATGACATTCTCCCAATCCTCTTCTGGATCATCCAAATGCTCTCTAGCAAACTTCAGACGGGCCCGGACATGTACTGGCTTAAGCAGGAGGACACATCTGACACTGCAAGATTTGAGTCCCTGGCGGCATAGTGTGTTACTGATGGTAGCCTTTGTTACTTTGGTCCCAGCTCTCTGCAGGTCATTCACTAGGTCCCCCTGTGTGGTTCTGGGATTTTTGCTCACCATTCTTGTGATCATTTTGACCCCACAGGGTGAGATCTTGCATGGAGCCACAGATCGAGGGAGATTATCAGTGGTCTTGTATGTCTTCCATTTTCTAATTATTGCTCCCACAGTTGATTTCTTCACACCAAGCTGCTTGCCTATTGCAGATTCAGTCTTCCCAGCCTGGTGCAGGTCTACAATTTTGTTTCTGGTGTCCTTCAACAGCTCTTTGGTCTTGGCCATAGTGGAGTTTGGAGTGTGACTGTTTGAGGTTGTGGACAGGTGTCTTTTATACTGATAACAAGGTCAAACAGGTGCCATTACTACAGGTAATGAGTGGAGGACAGAGGAGCCTCTTAAAGAAGTAGTTACAGGTCTGTGAGAGCCAGACATCTTGCTTGTTTGTAGGTGACCAAATACTTATTTTCCACCATGATTTGCAAATAAATTCTTTAAAAATCAGACAATGTGATTTTCTGGATTTTTTCCCCTATTTTGTCTCTCATAGTTGAGGTATACCTATGATGAAAATTACAGGCCTCTCTCATCTTTTTAAGTGGGAGAACATGCACAATTGGTGGCTGACTAAATACTCTTTTGCCCCACTGTATTTCCTGCAGGCAGTTTGCAAGCTACAGTGCTAAAAGGCATATCTGATAACATGCTGTATTCTGTGCAATATTTAAAAACAGAAGGATCTCTTCAGACTCCATGCTTCTGCTGGGGCTAAACAAAAAAGGTTGAGAGAAAAATTAATTTTAAAATCTGATTTTAACCAAGCAGCAAAATATACAATGCATAGAATGGTAAGTTAAACTCAAGGTCAGAACCGGTCCAGATAGTCCTTTCTGAGGCATCATTCATCAAACTGGTACCTGATCAGATGTTTTGGACTACAATTCCTATTACCGCCAACAAGTGTGACCAACTGTCAGGGCTGATAGGGTCATGTACTGTATATCATAATCACACAGACATCAAAACCTGGCTGATAGATCCTGGGTTGTTCAACATATTTATAAATGTCTTGGGTGATCAATTATGATCATCCAATTTGTAGATCACACATACACAAAGTGGGGAGGGGACAGCGAACACTCTAGAGCAGTGTTTCTCAACTTGGCAACTTTAAGATATGTGAACTTCAACTCCCAGAATTCCCAGCATGCTGGCCAGGGAATTCTGGGAGTTGAAGTCCACACATCTTAAAGTTGCCAAGGTTGAGAAACACTGCCCTAGAGGATAGTATCAAGATTTAGGAGAAAACTGAAAAGTTGGAACATTGTGCAAAAGACAGCAAAGTGCATTTCAACTGAGAGAAATCCAAAATCCTACATTTTGGTAGGAAAAATCAAAGGCATGAATATAAGATGGCAGTGGGGGGAACCATACCAGGCATATATATGAAAAGAATCTGGGTATCTTGATGAATCAAAGCTAAACTTGTGCCAACAGTGTGATATAGCTGCAAAAAATCAAATGCAACCCCTGCCTATATCAACAAAAGTATAATGTCAAGATCAAGAAAAGTTACTATTCCTTTATGTTTTGCATTTGCCAGATCACACCTAGAATATTGCATTCAATTGGTGGCACTGTATTTTTCGAAAAATAATGACATACTGGAGCATTTTTGGAAGACAGCCACCAAGATGATATAGGACCTGGATGAAAAAAAAATTATGAGGAACAGTTGGAGGTGTGGGATATGCGGAGAAGACTGCAGGGAGACATGACAGCTCTCTTCAAGTATCTGAAGGGCTGTCATGTAGATGACAGGATGACATTGGTCAAAACTGTTCTAGGAGACAGTAAATAAACAGTGGGGTTCAGTTACAAGGAAGTAATTGTTGATTAAATATTAGACAAAAATTCCTAATGGTAAGAGCTGTTCAACAATGGAACAGACCAGCTCAGGAGGTGATGAACTGCCTTTTACTGGAGGTGTTTAAATTTAGGCTCAGTGGCCACCTGTCAAGGATGCTGTATATTGGAGCCCTGCTCTGGGCAGGAAGCTAGACTAGATGATCTTCAAGGTCTCTTCCAAATCTTACATTCTCTGATTCTATGTATGTATGATATAACCTGTTGTGTGAAACAATACCATGCCAATAGAAATGCTTTTATGATACCATCTTGGAAATTCATGTCCAAGACAGTTCCTCACATGTTGGGAAATATGGAAGATTCAGTTCAGTAATTAAGAATTCTATGCATTTGGGAGTAATAGGCTAAATCAGCCATCCTGTTCTGCCCTCCCTCTCCAGATGTTCTGGGACTACAATTCCCAGAATTCCTAAGAAGCTTGGACAAAATAAGGAAGCTGCTCCAAAGGGCCAACTGAATTAGTAATCAAAGTGGACAAAGATATTTTCAGTGAAATGGTTTTGCCCTCCATATGGTAAGATGCTAAGATATCTGTTTAACATACAACAATTTATTGAATTGTTCCCTTTTTTTTCTTTCACCAAACACAGCACATAGAAACTGAAAAGGAGAAACCCCCCCCCATGATAGCTTTTCATCTCGGAAATAATTAAAATGTCAGTACAGAATCATGAAATGAGCTTATGCCAAACTTTTAAAATCTGGCATTCTCTAAATATGTTGGAACAGTAATTCCCTGAATTTGCAATACATATTGGAGGTTATTCAGTCACTGAAACCCAGTAAGGCACCTGGTGAAGACTTCCTACCCCCAGAACTTTTCAGGACACACATTGACTGGTGGGCTCCACTGCTAGCAGGACTGTTTATATATACAGACAACGTTGGGCATATTCCAGCAGGTTGGGAACTCTCCATCATTGGTCCCATACACAAAAAAGGAGATAAGGAAGACCCGAAAAATTACAGACCCATAAGCCTTATTGATATAACAGCTAAGATGTCGCAAAACATCTTTTGAGAAAAATAGAGAATTGGGCGTTTGAGGAGAATATATTAGTGGAAGAACAGGCTGGGTTCAGAACTGAGTACTCCACAATAGACAACTGCTTTGTATTACACCATTTTATTACTAAATATACAATAGGTGGTAAACATCTGTTTATATCTTTCATAGATCTTAGTGCAGCATTTGACTCCATAAACAGAGATATCTTATGGAAGAAGTTTGCTAAGCTAAATATGGAACCTAGACTTTTATACCTGGTAAAGGCCCTCTATACAAACACATGCCTGAAAGTCCGTACTGGAGTCAATGGCTCTCTTACACAGAGCATACCCACTTACAAAGGTGTAAGACAAGGATCCATTTTGGCCCCGATGTTGTTTAATCTTTATGTCAATGACATCTAGGATTTCTCTGTTCTATGGATGTTTACATGCCAAAGATCCTGAACAGACAAATCAACATCCTTTTGTATGCAAACCCTCACTTTCTTAATCAATTTTAAATTCAATCAATTTACAATTGAAAAGAGGTCTTTGAAACAGCGGGTCAAAGAAAACAACCACTCGGTGAGTCAGCCTTCCTTCCGAATTACAAAAAGTGAAGAGGAAAATAATATTTTTAAAAATACTTTAAAATAACAGCAAAGAGCTTAACAAGATTTTGACTAAGAAAGTTACAAACAGATAAAGGGGACTGTATAAATTTGAAAGATTAACATTTTGGTGAAAATGCTTTTGGCATTATTTGCAATTAAATAAATAGACCAGATCTTCATGGGAATGTTGATTGTCTGACGTCAAAGTTGCTTTTGATGCATATAAATTATGGGTGTTTGCTGATGATTTGGTGATAATCTTGGAAGACCCTTTGGAAGGAATAGAAATACTAATGGAAAAACTAAAGGATTTTGGGGCATTAGCTGGTTTTAAATTAATAATCCCATGGTTCCCCATGGTTCATGGAGGCGTTAAGGGAGATGAAACAGGAGAAGAGATAACTGGAGTGTTGCTGGCACTCAACAAAGGACAAACTCGACTGAACACAGGTTAGAGACTATTCCGCTATTAAGGCCGACCTTGTGGCAATAAGGGTGGCGAAGCATCAGTACTTTGCCCTTATTGCATCCACAGGTTGCCACCCTACAGTCCTGTTTCGGGTAACATGGGCCCTCTTGGGTAAAGGGGGTGCGGGGAGCCTCTTACAGGGGCGTGCAGAGGGATTTGCATAGGATCTGTTGGATAAAGTCACTCAGCTGGATGCTGGCTTTGCTTCAAGTCCAGAGGAGATGCCTGGGGAGGAGTCTTGCCCAGTTATCTGGGAAGAGTTTGATCCTTTTGGGCCTGAGGAAGTGGACAGGGTCCTCAGGTCTGTGACCTCAGTCACCTGCTCTTTAGATCCATGCCCCTTCTGGCTGGTTAAAGCAGCTGGGGTTGTTGTGTGAGTGGGTTCGAGCAGCGGTTAATTGAGTGAGGGGTTGTTCCTCTACCTCTTAAAGAGGCCTTAGTCTGCTCCCTCCTCAAGAAGCCATTGCTGGACCCTATCATACTAGACAATTTGCGTCCAGTATCTCACCTCCCTTCAGGAAGGTGGTGAGGAAGGTGGTTGTGCAACAGCTTCAGAGGGCCTTGTAGGAAGTGGATTATCTGAATCCTTTTCAGTCAGGATTCAGACCCGGGTATGGGACAGAAATGGCATTGGCCGTGCTTTTGGATGATCTCTGGCCTGAGTGGGATGGGGGCTGTGCTTCCATCCTTGTCCTACTTGACCTCTCAGTGGCTTTCGATACCACTGACCACAGTATTCTTTTGGGCCAGCTCAGAGGATTGGGGAGGGGTGGGCAGCACAGTGTTGTGCTGGTTTGCCCCCTTCCTTCAGGCCGATTCCAGTTGGTTTTGATTAGGGAGAAGTCCCACCCACAGCACCTACTATGTGGGGTACCACAGAGTTCAGTGCTTTCTCCTCTCCTTTTTAGCATCTACATGAGGCTACTGGGTGAACTCTCTAGGGGTATATCTCTACCCCAGACAAATTAAGCGATGCCATGAACTATCCCAGCGCTGTGTAGGTCTGGATGGGGAAAACAGGCTTCAGCTGAACCCTGGCAAGACTGAGTGGCTCTGGGTTTTGGGGGCCACTTTTTCTGGTACTATGCCATCTTTGGTGGTCGATAGGGTGGTACTACCCCAGACAGACTCAGCACAATCTGGGTAGCAGAACACACACACACACACACACACACACACACACACACAGAGGCTCAGATTTGTTTGACTATAATCCATCTTTTTTGGAGAGCTGTCACCTTCTTGGAAGGAACCATGCTAGTTAATTGCCAATAGGTGAGTATTATACACACTTCTGTTAGAACCTTCTCCTCCGATTATTCATCTGGCTATTTCCAAAGTTGCTGGATGCAGCTCAAGGAGCAGGTGACAGTTGTGGCTAGGAGGGCCTTTGCATAGCTTTCTTCTGTGTGTCAGTTGCGCCGTTCCTGGACCAGCAGCCCTGCTTACAGTCACTCATACCCTAGTCACCTCCAGGTTGGACTACTGTAATGTGCTCTACATGGGGCTGCCCTTGAAGAGTATCCAGAAGCTTCAGCTGGTGCAGAATGCAACAGCACAAGCAATTATGTACACTTCTAAGACAGCACATGTTACACCTCTGCTCCATGAGCTGCTCCAGTTTGCTTCGGGGTCCAGTTCAAGGTGATGGTTTTAATCTTTAAAGCCCTTTATGGCATGGGACCGGGTTATCTGAGGGACTGCATCTTTCTGATTATATCAGCTTCCCCCATCAGATCTAGCAGAGAAAGCATACTGAGGATACCAACAACTAGGGACATACATTTGGAGGGTCCCAGGTGTTGGGACTTCTCTGCTGTTGCACCTGCCTTGTGGAACATTCTTCCCCCCAATATTAGATTAGCTCCATCCCTTTTGACCTTCCGGAAGTCCCTCAAGACCTGGTTATGTCAGAAGGCCTGGGGCTCCCAGGGAGCTGGAGACATGCTTAGACGGCTCCACTGCTGAGTTAGCTATCCTTATTTTCTCTTGCCTAGGGTTTGTATATTTGTTTTTTTATCATATTTATCTTTTAATATTGATTTTTATACTGATTGTTTGTGTGTTGTTTTTATTGGGTTGTTATAAGTCACCCAGAATTGCTTTTCTGAGAGATGGGTGGCTATACAAATTTGATTAATAAATAAAATAAATCACTAAAAGGCAAAGATGTTAACAAAGAATATGGAAATGGAAAATCAAATGAAACTGATGGAAAAAACTGGTTTTAAGACTGAGAAAAAAGTGAAATATTTGAGTATTACTATAACTGTATGTTATTTCAGAATAATTATGTTAAGACATGGAATGAAATTAAGAAGCATACGTTAAGATGAGAGAAACTACAGTTGTTACTGCTGGGGAGAATCTCTGTGATAAAAATGAATGAAGAATGATGTTTTTGTTTCAAACAATAAGTACAGGTAGTCCTTGCTTAACGACCATTCGTTCAGCAACCATATGAAGTTATGAACGTGCTGAAAAAAGTGACGACTGGTGCCCCTGTGGTCACATGATCAAAATTCGGATGATTGGCTGCCTGTCCACACTTAGAACTGCAGGGGCGCTTCAACTCCCCCCACTAGCCTATCTCTTCCTCCTTTTATGCCCTCTTTATTTATTTATATTTATTTATATATTTATATATCAAATTTGTCACTCTTGGCCACCTGCCGCCCTGCACTCTGCCACCCCAGATGATCTTCACCATCTTTTTGCTCCAAAAAGCCTTTTGTAAAAAGCTCCTGGGCGGGGCAGGGCTGGGCTTTTGCTTCGCACTGCAAAAAAGAAAAAAAGCAGCACCCCTTCTTCTTTCCCTTTCCTTTTTTTTTTTTTTTCTTCCCTTGCAGGTAGACTGGCCTGCTCCCAAGAATGTCCTCTGGCCGTGATAGGTGGGTAGACTGGTCCCTTGCGGCCACCTTCAACCCCCTCCCTTCCATTTTCTGCAGGTAGACTGGTCCTCCTTCTCAGGAAGGCAGATAAGACTGGCCCTGACTTTGGCTGCCAGGTAGACTGGGCCAGCCTTAGCCCTCCAGCAGGGCTGCACTAGGTTTTTGTCTTAATTTTTTTGTTTGTTTGCAGTGCAAAGTAAAACCCCGCCTAGGAGATTTTGGCAAAGGTGCATTTTGATGCACCATGCTCTAGGAGCTTTTTGCAAAGGGGCTTTTTGGAGCAAGAACACAGCAAAGGTCAGCAGGGGCAGTGGAGCACAGGGTGGCAGGGGTCTTGGAGTACAGGGTGGCGAGGGCGACAGTGGCTAGGACTGGACTGAGATGGCTGTGGCTTCCTGGGGTATGGCAAGCAGCCCCAGAGCCATGCAGTCCTGGGGCTGCTTGCTGCCCTGCAAGGCAAGGTGCAGGGCAACCAGAAGGGCAGAGATGGTGGGAGAGATAAGTGGGGGGGGAGTTGGAGGCAGTCCCTTACCTTACTGAGGCTCGGGGCTGGGAGGGACCAAGCCCAGAATGGCTCGGATTGGGGTGGGTACTTGCTTAATGGCCTGTGATTCTTGGTTAACAACGGCAACCGGAAGTGCCCAGATTCCGGTCGCTAAGTGATGCAGTCACATGATGTCTTGTTTTATAACCACATTGCTTAGTGACAGAAATTCCGGTTCCAATTGTGGTTGTTAAGTGAGGACTACCTGTATTTTGACAACCAATGCACCATGTAAGCAATGGCAGAAAGATATATCTAAGTTTGTATGGCAAGGGAAAAAGCCAAGGGTTAAATACAAAGTCCTCCAAGATGCAAAGGAACGAGAAGGGCTGGGATTGCCTGATTTGAAGTTGTATTTTGCAGCCTGCTGTTTGGTTTGGATAAAAGAGTGGATGCTGCTGAGACCTCCGGGGGGGGGGGGACAATGGTGGCCTAATCATTTCTCCACGAGAGGGGAGACAGCACCCCAACTGATTGGTGGCTTGCAGCAAGCACTAGCCACTTAACTTGCTCCAGATCAAGGAGGAAGCGTGAAATCAACCCATCTGCCCTCTGGACAGCTGTTCCTCGAAAGCTAATCGCAGAGATAAAAGCCTCTGCGAACGGCTTTTTGGTTGAGCGGCTGGGACACGGGGTCCATCTTAATTTGCAGCTGAGGTGCAGCCATTTATGGACACTAGCGCCGACCAAACCTCATTTCTAAACACTGTGAATTATAATTATTTTTCAATTTAACAGAGACCTTCCTTTGCAACAGATAAGTAATTCTCTTGGGGCTTATCTTATTTTTGGGACTCTATTTTTAAAAGAAGAAATAGAGTTTTAATTTTAATCTGAGTAATTCGCAAAAAGCTGGATGTAAGTTGGAATTTTAAAAAGACTTAAAAGTTATTTACAGTGAAAAGGGAAGATTTATTTGTTAGAAGTTTATTTTTCTACGAAACTCTATGTGCAGTAAAGAGGTTTGTGTTTTTCCATGGGAAAGTTTTGTGTTGTGCTGGCCTATCCCTGTTAATTGGCTGGGTTTCCAAAACAGAAGGAGACTGCAACCTGATCCCTGCGTGTTCTCTTTGAAGTGTGCCTGCAATTCCAGCTTGAAAGACACTAGAGGGCGTGAACTGTTAGTTTACTTTCTCTTGTAATTAATTATATCCGGCTAGCCGTTTTACTTGTGCAAAGGAAAAAAAAATAAAAAGATCATGGCTACCAGGAAAGCAGTGAAAGAAATGCGAGAAATACGAGGCTCTGTAGAGCAACCGTTAGAGGAGAAGATGGTCGCTTTAAGTTTACTTAAACCAATGTTTGGTGAATTAGGAGCTAAATCTGTGATTTTGGAAAAAAAAATGGAAGAAAGAATAGAGAAGATGGACAGTTATGTGAAAGAAATAGCCGGAGAGATGAAACAAATTTCTGGAGAAGTGAAGCGGATACGATAAAGTTGTTAACGTAGATTTTAAAAATCTCTATATTAGAAGTGCCATATTGAGAATATGGAATAAATATACATCCAGACTGTGCCCGAAAATGCCTTTATGGGTCTCAGCACAAGCAGCATTTTATAGGAAACCAGGTAAAGAGAAATAGTTAACCTATTAGAACAAGAGCATGGAGAATAAAATGAAACCAAGAGAGCAACTGGCTGCAGAGGGATTTAGTTTTCAATGGTTTTTGTATGCACAGTTAAGGGAAAGATTTAAAGTAGACAACAGGACGTTTGGAATTGAGCACCAGAAGACAACATCTGAAGTTGAATTATGTACAAATGATGAACACATAATTGGTAAAATATATAAACTCTTGCTGAAATTTGAAATGGAGGAAGAACAAGTGAAAGAGTGTATGATAAAATGGGCTAAAAACTTTGGTTATCACATATTGTTGGAACAGTGGGAAAATGTGGTTGAAAGGATTGAAATTCACACTATGTTATAATTTAAAAGATAATTTTTATAAAATGATGTACCATTGGTATATGACTCCAGAAAAATTATCTAGAATGTATAAAGGTACTCAATTTATGTTGGAAATGTGGACAAAATGAAGGGTCATTTTATCATGCCTGGTGAACTTATAAAATACCAGAAAATTCTGGGTTCAAATATGTACAATGATACAAAGAATTTTAAAGACTGATATTCAACTGAAAGCAGAACTTTCTTTGCTGGAACTAATGGACAGAAAAGAGCAATGGAAGATTATTTTTATATATGATCACCGCTGCAACACTACTACAGTATATGTGCAAAAATGTAAAGACTTTGAAATACCCACAATAGAGGAATGGTTGGTGAAGATGAGTTAGCAGAGAAGGCAAAATTAACTTGTTTGCTTAGAGAAAGATCAACAACTACATTTATTAATGACTGGAAACCCCTTATTGACTTTTTGATGAAAAAAATGAACTGATGATTTATGGATTTGATGATTAAAAAGGGTAGATTATGCAAAGAGGGAAATTATGATGTAACCTTATAGAGAGAGTGTAAAATATAAATGTACTTATAACTGTTAAGAAGATCGGAAGCCAGTTCTTTATTTTTTCTTTTTTTTCCTATTTCTTTTGCTTTATTTCTTTTTCACTTTATTACTTTTCCCAGTTCTTCTTTTCTTCAATTCAAAATTGGTATTTTTATTCTGTTGAAAATTTCTTTAATAAAAATTATTTAAAAAAAAGATTTAGGACAGACATACAGAAACTTTATTTCAGTCATTGGCCAATAAAAGTACATTCTATAAAACAAACAAAGCAAAATTATCCCCTAACATCAATTACTGTTAGCAACCATTTGTGGGAGAAGCTTATACATAGTGTAGCAGAATTTTGCTACTTTTAGGGAAATACATTTATCTTGGTAAAGCAAATAAAAATTATCAGGTGCCCTGGAAATTTAAATAAAATGGGGGTAATCAACTGGTGGCAAAGACCCCTGTAGAACTGACAATACAAAAGAACATTGGCTGTGGTTTCTAGGGCACCCATGTCACAGGGGCAATATCGGGTTTCATATGGGGTTTTCCTATACTTCCCTTCCAAAACAACTGTGGGGAAGACATTAAATCGGGCTAGATATAAGGCTGTCTTGAATTTGGGGACTGTAATATGATATAAATACGAAGCTGGTTTGGGTGCTAAGATTTGGTTCTTAGCAATTATATTATGAGGAAATACAGCAGTTTCTGTTTGGCCTTCTATATCTAAGATCCTTTGCCCTAACATTGATCTAACTCTAAGGTTAAAATGGCATCACTGGAGAAACCATAGAGACTCGGTTTCTTTTGAATAACTATTTCCCAAGAGGATTTGAAGTTATCTGCCACAGGGGTTGTGATGTAATTTTAACCAGTAGGTGAAGATATTTATCCAGAGATTAGATTCGGGTTTCCTGACTCCTGCTTCCCATCGAAGTACAGCATTTGGGACACAGTGGGTAACCTGGAAGATGTTTCTTAGAAATGTTGTTTGTATTCTTTCTAAGGTAATCATGCTGTTATATGGTCCCAATTGAGCCCCGTATAGCAATTGTGCTCGGGCTTTAGCTGCAACAACTTAATTGCAGCAGGGAATTTAGGAAGGCTCTTTTCCATTCTCCATAATTTAGTTTCATACTTTCTAATTAGTAGCCCCATGTTCTCTATTTGAAGATTTACTTATAAGGGGAGATAATGTGGCCGTAAAGACGACTAGTTCATCCTTGCTATGGCCCTGTACTTTAATTCTCATCTTGCAATGAAAAAAAGTGAATGCTTGGTAATCAAAAGCGGCTTTACTCTCCATTGCCTTCATTGATACTTGATAGGAACTGTATTTGGAGATTTATGGCTAATAGCATACTTTTTATACAATGTGTGTGGGAGATACAGCTAACTGATTAAGGATTTATTAGCATTTCCTAATTGAGGAGAAACAGAAATCCTTTATGGGTAATGTGCTTTGACAAAAGAAAATAGCATAAAGAAGGCTCAGAGGGATAGGAAGAGGGGTGGGTATGGATAAAGGATGTGCAGAAGTTTTGCTTTATGGCAAATGTGTTAATGCCATTCTGATATTTTTAGCTTCCTTACTGCTGGTTTACCTATGCTATTGTTTATTGTTTATAGTACTTTGTATTTTATTTAATATATGCTTTTACCAATGAAAGGTAAAGGTAAAAATATATGCTTTTACCTCTTTTAATTCTATGGTAAACTGATTCAAGATTTTAATTGGGAAGTAGCATACCAAGATGATAGATAGATAGATAGATAGATAGATAGATAGATAGATAGATAGATAGATAGACAGACAGACAGACAGACAGACAGACAGACAGACAGACCGACCGACCGACGGACGCATCTTCTCCACGGATTACCTTCATGAGGTACCTTGTCTGGAAGTCCCAGCACTTGAGCTGAAAATTCTGCTGGATGTTAAATGCTTGAAGTCTTGAAGAAGAGCACCTAAGAGCATGCTCCATCAAGATCTTCATTCTGAATAGTTGCTTGAACTGTTTACTCACCAGTCACAGACAAAATGCCTGTGAGAATTAACAAGGATAGAGAAATTGGAAATTAAAACTTATTTATTACAGATTTTGACCAGTATTACAAATAAGAGAAAGAAAATAGATTGCTACAGCAAACCCATTACCAAGAAATTATCATAAATTGATAGAACAACACATCTAAGTCAAAATTTTGGGCAGTTCTGAAGCTTGGTAAAGGTATTTGGCAACCTGGAATGTAAGTGAAAAGTTAACATCCTTTAAAGAATAATGAACATAAAATCTATCTATATGACCCTAAAATTTGGGAATAAATGAAGACAGTAAAGTGCATCTTCATATAAGGGAGACTGTAAGAAGACTTAGGCAAGTGTTTCTAGCACCCTAGAGCCACAAGGGCAAAGTTTGGTGATAAAATTCAGGAACAATGGTGAAGTTATTCTGATGATCACTGTCCCTAATTTGTTGCTTTACCACTGATTTGGTCTCCATAAGGATTAATTGGCCTATATATTCTGGAGAAAGACTGAGATTATGTAATTTCTCCATACAATTTGATACCAACAAGATGGTAGCTGTTGTAAACAGAAGAGGTAACAGCCCTGTAGGATCAAACACGATTCTGAGCCATGAAGATAAAATCCTGGACCAAGCCTGAGCCTTAATGTTTGGAACATGAACTTCAAGCCTCAAAACTGCATTAAGGACACATTTTGGAGAACCAAACAGAGTCCTAAGGAAGCTCAATTAAATGCTTTCATATGCCCATAGATTTGTGAAGGGGCCAAGCTATATACCATACAATAGTTGAGCAATAGTTAACCATAAACAATTTAATTGCCACTGGGATGTAATTTGCCCCTTGCTGTCTATAAAATTTGGTTATAGTTAATGCACTCCTTTGGGCAACAGAAGTGACAGAATTAACCAGAGGTGTTAATTTCCTAGGAGCCTGAAAGACTATTCCCAAATATTTTAAATATTTTAACCTGCTCTAGTTTATAAGAATCAATAATGCACTTGTGCTTTTGTCTTTTATTGGAAAAAACTAAAAGTTTGGATTTATTGTAATTAATGACCAATTACTGCTCTTTACAGTAGGATGCTAGGGTTCTCAGAGCCCACTTCATACCTAGATAAGACAGAGAGAGAAGGACTGCATCATCTGCTTAAAGTAGAATTGGGAGGTCAGCTATTTTGGGCGTCAACTCTTTGGAGAGTTTTAATCAGAGAGTAAATGTATATATTAAAAAAGCAATGGAGCTAAAATATTCCTTGTTTCATCCTCTTAGATGTCTGGATGGAATCAGACAGATCCCCTCCCTGGTTGCATCTTACCCCAAAGCTGTTTTTTTTCATATAACTTATGAATTAGCAACAAGAGTCCTTTACAGTGGGGCAAAAAAGTATTTAGTCAGCCACCAATTGTGCAAGTTCTCCCACTTAAAAAGATGAGAGAGGCCTGTAATTTTCATCATAGGTATACCTCAACTAAGAGAGACAAAATAGGGGAAAAAATCCAGGAAATCACGTTGTCTGATTTTTAAAGAATTTATTTGCAAATCATGGTGGAAAATAAGTATTTGGTCACCTACAAACAAGCAAGATGTCTGGCTCTCACAGACCTGTAACTACTTCTTTAAGAGGCTCCTCTCTCCTCCACTCATTACCTGTAGTAATGGCACATGTTTGACCTTGTTAACAGTATAAAAGACACCTGTCCACAACCTCAAACAGTCACACTCCAAACTCCACTATGGCCAAGACCAAAGAGCTGTTGAAGGACACTAGAAACAAAATTGTAGACCTGCACCAGGCTGGGAAGACTGAATCAGCAATAGGCAAGCAGCTTGGTGTGAAGAAATCAACTGTGGGAGCAATAATTAGAAAATGGAAGACATACAAGACCATTGATAATCTCCCTTGATCTGGGGCTCCATGCAGGATCTCACCCCGTGGGGTCAAAATGATCACAAGAACGGTGAGCAAAAATCCCAGAACCACATGGGGGGACCTAGTGAATGACCTGCGGAGAGCTGGGACCAAAGGAACAAAGGCTACCATCAGTAACACACTACGCTGCCAGGGACTCAAATCCTGCAGTGCCAGATGTGTCCCCCTGCTTAAGCCAGTACATGTCTGGGCCCGTCTGAAGTTTGCTAGAGAGCATTTGGATGATCCGGAAGAGGATTGGGAGAATGTCATATGGTCAGATGAAACCAAAGTAGAATGTTTTGGTCTAAACTCAACTTGTCGTGTTTGGAGGAGAGAGAATGCTGAGTCGCATCCGAAGAACACCATACCTACTCTGAAGCATGGGGGTGGAAACATCATGCTTTGGGGCTGTTTTTCTGCAAAGGGACCAGGACGACTGATCCGTGTAAAGGAAAGAATGAATGGGGCCATGTATCGTGAGATTTTGAGTGAACACCTCCTTCCATCAGCAAGGGCATTGAAGATGAAACGTGGCTGGGTCTTTCAGCATGACAATGATCCCAAACACCCCGCCCGGGCAACAAAGGAGTGGCTTCGTAAGAAGCATTTCAAGGTCCTGGAGTGGCCTAGCCAGTCTCCAGATCTCAACCCCATGGAAAACCTTTGGAGGGAGTTGAAAGTCCGTGTTGCCCAGCGTCAGCCCCAAAACATCACTGCTCTAGAGGAGCTCTGCATGGAGGAATGGGCCAAAATAACAGCAACAGTGTGTGAAAACCTTGTGAAGACTTACAGAAAATGTTTGACCTCATTGCCAACAAAGGATATATAACAAAGTATTGAGATGAACTTTTGATATTGACCAAATACTTATTTTCCACCATGATTTGCAAATAAATTCTTTAAAAATCAGACAATGTGATTTTCTGGATTTTTTCCCCCATTTTATCTCTCATAGTTGAGGTATACCTATGATGAAAATTACAGGCCTCTCTCATCTTTTTAAGTGGGAGAACTTGCACAATTGGTGGCTGACTAAATACTTTTTTGCCCCACCATATCTATAGAAGATCTACTCAAAATGTCCCAGAGTCTCATCTCAAAGATGTTACTGAATGCTGCTTTAAAATCAATAAAGGCTGTAAATAAAGTCAAACTATAATGATTTGTATATTTATCAGCTAGATGTTGTAGCATTATGCATTGTCCCAATTGGAAACCCACTTGCTTGGGTTTACTTATTCCTTCAGCTACCACTCAGGTATTGAGTTTGGTGACCTGGCATGTAATTTGCTAATGATGTTCAATAGGCTAATTGGCCTATAATTAGCTGTGTGATTCCTGTTGGCCTTTTTATATAGGCAAAGAATTAATGTTACCCTCCAGTCCTCTGGGATCTTATCTGTGAGATTAATATATAAAAAGAGAGAGGTCAATACTGGTGCCCACTTATTAAAGTTAGATTTAATTAGCTCGGGGGGATACAATTGCCACTGGGAGCTTTACCACACTTAAGTTGGTTGATCATGTTTTACTTCCTTGCATGTAACTGGGATAGTGAGGACAAAGACATATCCATCATTTAGGCATCAACATAAGAGTCGTAATTTAAGTTTCGAAGTAACATACCCAGCTATTGGAAGGAATGCTGCAATGCAATTGGGTAACACCAGTATAGGAACAACTTGTTATAACATGCCACAATAGGGAGGGTTTTTGTTTTTGTTTACTTTGTAGCTCTGATTAGTTGCAACCATATTTATTTCTGATCAAAAGTTTTTTTTCCCTTCCAAGCAGGGCCTTATATTGTCTCTTCTGTTCCTTTAAGACTTGAGTGGAATCTATTAAATTGGCCTTTTGTAAGGTTGTGTAAGAGTCCAATAATGCCATTATAGGGGCAATACAGGTTTGTCAAACTAATGATTGGAATGGTGCCCCCTCCAGTTCGAACTGGTCTTTGTCCTCCTTACAAAAGATTGGAGCCTGACTACAAGAGCATGATATACAACAAATACTATCTTGGGAGTCAGGTGAATTGAAATGTGCCCCAAAGATGCACAGGTTTGAAAAGTATGCACTTCCTTCCTCAGACTGAAACCACTGAGACAACCCATCTCCAAGGGAGACATTCCATCTGGCTATGAAAGCCATTCACCTTTAGGCAATTTAAGTGGACTTTAACTTGATTCCTGATTCAGCCTTGCATACATTGACAGGTAAAAATTAAGAGGAAAGTGATCATTTTTGGATCTAGGGCCTATGCCAAAGTATTCAAGGCATGCAGCCAAGTCTCTAGAAATTATTAAATAATCTATGGTAGAAAATTTATGAGCTGACCAAAATATATATTGTCCAGGAAAATCATTTCTAACAGGGCCATTTAACATTTGTATTTTAAATCTATTTATGAGACTTATCAATTTTAAGCCAGCTAAATTATATTTGACATCAAGAAGAACAGTGTTGGGCAAAGGGCTTCATATAGAGGGGCTGCTATTTTACTGTCTTCTCCTCCTCAGAGCAGAAGGCCTCACTTCAACTTCAGAAATTTATTTAAGGATATCCAAGATCAATTTGGGATATCACGCTGCTTGCCCTTTGTTTTTTCTCTCCTCACCCCCTTTCAAATCTCCTGCTGGATGCTTACAGTTCCAAAGATATATGGGAGAGGATAATAATTCCATGGTGTGCATCTTGGTATATGAAAGCTGCTTTTACTTGGTGACTCTTATATTGTAACTGGCTCCTGAGTGAGTTGGTATCCCATATTTTGTTGTGAGTAACATATGTAAGAAAGAGAATGCAGTTACCTTAGATCTATCCCTCTGGGGCTATCTAGTGGTTATTTGGACTTTGGTAGCTTGTTATTTAATGTGAATCAAATTTGAATTGATAAGTATGTAACTTCTCTTGCCATCTCATAGATATGTTATAGTACCATTGATGGGCTAATCTAATAGTAATCTCCCTCAATTTAGCCTAGAATATAATTGTTATTAAGGTCACTGACCAGAATTGCAAAGAGAAACACATTAAAAATAAAATAAAAACCAAACAAGATATAATATTACAATTGATGGTACAAACTGATCAGTGAAAGACTTGGGAATAGAAATGGTGTGCATGTCGTTTGAAAATGTCCTCAGCCTACCATTAACTCTCCAGTGTCTCTGACATGTTTCCCCATCCTCCTATGCAACATTCATTAAAAATGTGTGTTTTACATACTGAATTAGTCTTTGACCCTTTTTTTTTTTTCTGGAGATATTGGAAGATTTTTCTAATGCGAGGAAAAGATAAAATGCAAAAAAATTTAAAGCAGCAAACTAGGGATGGGATGTTTACTTCTTACATCTGATTAAGGAAAAAAAAATAGAATTGAGGCAGGTATAGACCATCCTAAGTAGATATAATTGATATAACCTCTGTTTTGTTTCCTTAAGATTCTATCTCTATCATTACTTCTACATTCCCCAGGGAACTAAGAAAGAAAGAAAGAAAAAAAGACACTAGTAGTTGGTGGTGGTTCTAGATCCCCTCAAAGATGGAAGAAGTCTACCAGATCCTTCCTTCTCCTCTGGCTACCTGAAAAGTCAAGATGATACTATAGTACCTTTCACCAATCTGGCACTTTCAAAATGGGATGGGACACTTAGCCAGTGGAGAATTCTGAGAGGTATGGGACTGGGGAAGACTTCACTTCAGGATAGTACACTAAAATACCTGTGGGGATATGATC
The DNA here is from genome assembly GCF_059951505.1 of Python bivittatus. Classification (NCBI taxonomy): domain Eukaryota; kingdom Metazoa; phylum Chordata; class Lepidosauria; order Squamata; family Pythonidae; genus Python; species Python bivittatus. The sequence continues at coordinate 34,596,603 of NW_028277058.1, read as the reverse complement.
CATCGCAGGAAGCAAAAATGGTCATATATAGATGAGAAAGAAGAGCAGTTGTTGCTACAACCATCAGCTAACCTGCCTGGAGTCTGTAAGATAATATTTTCTTCCAATATTATTGGATAGGATAAAAAATAGTAAAGGAGATTTCTGAGTATTCCATTTGATGCTCTACAAAGAGGCTTATGTACTAAATGGAATTTTATCAAGAATCCCAATTTCTCTTTAGGCAAGAAATCCTATGCTTTTCTATTTATAGCAAACTCTTAGTACCACACACTTCAGAATACAGACATTTATATGATGGTGGCATGTCAGCATTTTTTCATTCAAGTACCTTTCCCAGTATGACACTGGCAACATGTTACTACAATTTTGTGGGTGTGGTGGTAGAAGAAAATGACAAAAATGTCCTTGTGATTAGGGCATGAGCTATAAAATCTTATGTTGGTTTTTCCCCTTACAAAAATGACAGGAGGGAAAGACAAATAAATTGCACTAGAAGGATCTTTTCAGCATTACATAAACAGGTCACATATTCTCCTAGATAAATATAGGTGTTTGGAAGTCTCTCCATCATCCTACCTGCTGTCTTTACAAGCTCTTTTTCTCTAATGTAATAGAATTCAAAATTCTGCTAATATATTTATAAGAAAGAGAGAATACAATTACTATTTTAATTTTGATTTAATTATTGTTTCTAGTTTTATTATTTTAGTTTGTATTGTTGTATTATAGAGGCCTGTATATACTGGTCTATGACTGTAATAAACTGACTGATTGATTGATATAGAAGCCTGTAAACCACTAAGAGTCACAAGTCTAAGGTGGTTTAAAAATCTAATAAATAAATTCTAGGACCATTCTCTCTATCCCACTGGTATGGGGAGGAATGAGGTAGTCAGTCAAAAAAAGCATCAAGACCAGGGAAATGAAAATTGCAAATAGGGAAAAGGCAGCACAAGTCTCTTGAATTATTTTCCCTGAAGATTCATTTCTGTTATATATGATTAATCATTCTGAGACACTCCTGTTGCTTGTTCCCTGGTTTTGAAAATAACTGCAATAGCAGTATTTGAGGGAGCAGAGAAACCACCAAAGATTTTTAATCTGGGTTTACTGAGTACTTCCAGATGGAGTCATACAATATGTTACACAAGAATGATAAAAAAGCTTCTCTGATTTGATATTCCATGCTTACCTTTTATTTCACCTTTCCCTTTCACTTCACCCCTTTAGATGCTCAGCAGCAAAATCCTTGCCAGGTAGGAGGCAGGTGATTTGAGTGATGGGAACTGGAAGACATCAGTACTTCCAAAAATAAGTCAGTGATGTGTGTGAAGCCAGCCACCCCGAAAGTAAATGGACCATTTCATTTCTCATAGTAGTCAGCCAAACTCTTCTGGGGTGATCACAAGCAGAAGATTGACTAATCTTCCCCTGCAACTGATTTCTGAAGGCCTGCTGACCCTGAACATGAAATAACATGGAGTCTTTAAGACCAATAGCCCTCAAAAGATATATCCTTTATGAATTTATTTAGTCCTCTTTTAAAGTCTTCTAAATTCACTATGTCTTTTGTAATGAATTCCACTTCTATTTCTTCTGTCTGTTCTAAATAACCTTCAAATCAGCTTCACTGGATAACCCCTGATCCTAATGCTTAGAGAGAGGAAAAACTTTTCACCAGGAACTTACCCTGGTAAAATCATTAACACTAGCTCCTACTATTCTGCTTCCCTCCCCAATGCAATGCTCTGTTTCAAACCTAATCTTATTTTAAACCTAAATTGAAGAAGAAAATGAAGTAAGCCCCCAAATCCAAAAAATAAATAATAATCTGAAATGAGACACCCACATTCTCTTAGGGCTGCATGGTGGGTGGGTGGGTGTGAAACCCGCCATGGATGGGGTCAGAGCCAAAAGTGAGTGGAGGCACACATTTTCTTTCCTTTTTTCTCTTTCCAACATTCTTTTCTTTCTCCCCATAAGCAGTAAATTATAGCGAAAGGAGATCATACACACACACACACACACACACACACACACACAGACTGTGTATATATAGGGGCTGCCCACTTCAGCTGTAATCTCCTTCAATTTAATATAACCAAATGTGCTGAGATTACAGCTCCCACAAATCCCAGCAATTGGGCATGGTATAATTCCAACACAACTGGGGACACCAGGTTGGAAGTAGCTGCTTTAAAATAGGGTCCAAGGGAGGCAGTAGGCTATACTATATCAATACTCTTCAGTCAGACTATTTAAATTGATCTGCTGGATTCTGTACAACTATTTAAAATTAATGACTAACAGTTTGATTATGAGATACCTTTTAAAAAATCCTCTCACTTTCAACTGAAATGTAAAAATGTTCATATCCATGCAATATTTTATCTTGTAACAATCAACTCATTGATTCAAGCCTCTTACACTTATGTCACTTTCATCCACACAATACTTTGAAAAACCATGACAGAGAGATCAAACTGTATGCATATGAACCAATGGCAATCATCTTTATGTATAGAACAGGGAAGGAGCCCCTTCACCCTTCTTTTTCTACCAACCCCCATTTGCACTGCATTATCTGGAAAGTTTGTATACAGAAAATATATTACCATACTGAAGGGATATGGGGGAGGGATATTCTTCTGGCATCTTATCAAAAAATTGTTTTTATTTAACTAGAAATTGGAAGACTTATCCACCTTTGGTTGTCTGAATATTTAAATATGTTAAGTGCAAATGCTAGTGTATTAGTATTTGCTAATACACGCCTTGTATTTTGTACCTACTCTGCTCTTTGGAGGGGGAGGGGGAGGGGGAGGCTAGATCTCACTTTACCTGTACCATTCTGATGTCACATGGAGCTATTTCCAGCCCAGTTACCATGGAAACCACAAGGCCTTCACACCAGTTAGCAGTTCAATATATAATTTACTCAGTTTTTTCCACGCAAATGATTGAAGCTCATATACGGCAACTGCATGCATACATGTACACATAAATTCCTATCAATTTTGTTTTAGAAAAAATATAAAATTGTATGACAGTAGAAACAGTTAAACAGTAAATCTATTTCTTTAAAGAAATTGCATGGGCTCAAGAAAGGAATACTAAAATTTAGGATGTCATTATGTCAGTTTTTCCCAAACTGAAAACCTCCCACATGTGACTACAGATCCCCACTGTGGTGGCTATACAAGATAGAAATGATACAAGTTTGGTTAATAGACCTGAAGCACAGCAGCTTGAGGAAGCTTCGCTATATTATATGGTCACCATTTTAAGAAACAATCAAGCAATTCGTACTGAACAGAAATTCAATGTAAAATATACTACAAGAACAGGTGAAGTAAATTAGGCTTGAAAGCACAAAATCTGGATATGTAGTATGTTAGAAGAAGGGCAATAAAGGCCTGAGACATTTCAGACAAAAACAACCATTCACACGAAAGTTGATGCCCTCTCTCACTGCTAAAGTGGGGGAGGGGGGGAGATCTTTTATTATTGTAAGTTATGCAAGGAGATAAATGTTACTATTGCAAAACGTGCTGCACGGATGAGAGCAATATTTCACTTTTCTTTGTGGTAAGAATTGTCTTGTAGAAACCATGAAGCATAACAGCCATAACCTGGAGAGAAATTTGGGGGAAAGGAAGTAACTATTTAGCTGCTATAGTTCCACTCCATCTGGAATTGGGGAATGGAAGGGAGGCAGGGTTTTAGAAGCAGAATAATGCCAGATTAAGCATTTCTCACAATCATAACTCCACACTGGGAAAAATGGATCCATTTAGTTGTAAATGTAGCCAATCCAACCCAGAGAATTACTAGAAACTTTCCTGTACAGGGAGAACTCACTGACTTTTCCCATCTTAGTGTTACAGTGACAAAAGAAGTTCCAGGCTGAAATTCCTCCTTTGGTATAACACATCCTTTCAAAACCTGATCTAATCATTTTCATGATAAAATATACACTATTTTTAGTCTTAGCCAAAGAGTTGTGAATGCTGTTATTTACTGGAACATTTTTCCAGTTCTTATGGCAGTTATTCTTCAGTCCCATCTCTCTCAGTCTTTGTGAATACAAAAAGATGGATACGATTTGAGTATACAAACCGGCACATATCTGTAATCAAATTTTGATCTATTTATTCCCATACACATTTTATTTCAGAATTAAAGCAGCAATAAAACATTAAAACATTTAAATGATCTTCAAACTGTAACTTTTCAAGCAGAGGAAGTTTTCAGATATTGGTTAACCTTGGATTTTTTTTTTAATTTAAGGGATATTTTTACTGCTTTCACTAACAATTATTATTGTTTAGTTATGAGTCTCTGCACGAACTCAGTGAAGTGTAGCAATTCCCATATAAATCCAACAGCAGATAGTAATAGGCATTTTAACTAAGTTTTTTTTTCAGAAGTTTTGCCTTCTGATAACAACAGCCTTGTGCACAGTTTTCTTGTTTTAAATGTTTTAAACAATCTGTAAACTGCCCAGAGTCACTGAGAGTCAGGCAGCATATAAATTTAATATATTACTGTTATTGTTATTGTTATTATTAAAATCACTACAGCTGAAAAATGAACCATCTCATTCTACCTACTCATCCTACTTTATGGTGGGACAACACTATTTGAAGACTACAAAACAGACATACAAGGGGCAAATGAGCAGTGTTTTTGAACAGAATTCTGCAAGTTCTCAAGGCTTACTTCTCAACATAAGGATTAAGTGTAGAAGGCAAAACCTAAAGGAGAATCTGTGAGCATGCAAAGCTATAGAGAGATCATGTTCTCAATATTTGAAAATTCAATATACTTTTCTTAGAAATCTCTGCTTTCTATCTTGACCTATCAGTCCTTGTCTCTTATCCATGTTTTTAAGGCCATAAAGTGTATAATCTGATTGTATTCACATTTAGTCTGAAGTTAATTTTTTTTTATTATTTTGAATGAAGAATCTATGACAGTGTAAGCTAAGGCCACAATATGGTATAAACCTGTTTATATTATTACTATCTCTCAGCTCCAAGGTACCTCATAGGATTCTAGTACGGAAAAAAAATTGGACAGGAAATACTATGCATATTATTTTGAGCTTCTGAAGTAAAGGCAAGATATAAATTTAATGAATAAGTAAACAAACAAGCCTTACTTAATTCAGCTTGCTTTGAATGTATGTATGTATGTATAGTAAGTACATAAGTAACTGCCCGGATTCTCTATTGTCCAAGAGATTATTACAATGGCAAATTTATAAAACAGCCCTTAAAATATAGTAATTAGCAAATATATTTTGGGGAAGAGATTTCAATCCATTTTCTTCCCTTTCATGATCATTTCTTTAAGCTTCAATTTCTAAGCCTCTGAGGGAAGCAGAGGAAAAAGAATTTAATAGTTTACACCAATGAACAGTTTCAGAAAACCACCTCCAACCTGGTGTCATTTAATGTGTTGACTACAATTACAACCATTCCCAGTGATCAAAATTATACATGTGGAAAACATCCAGGTTGAGAAAGACTGATTTAGGAACTGAAGGAATAGGTCTCATCCACTATGCAAATATTACCTGTGCTACATTTGCTGTTCAGATGATTTCCATAATTTGGGTTTTATGTATGGGAGAGCTCTTGCTTGCAGACATTGCACACTTTCAGACATTGCATGACTATCTGCTATGGATCCTGAGATACGTGATCCCATAGAGGTTCTCCTGTTTCTACAAACTTTTCAAAAAACAAACAAAGGCCCAAGAAGAAAGCAAACAGCCCAAAGCACTTTGTCCCTCATCGCACATTCAGTAATCAACACATAGATAAGTAAAAACCAATAACATGGGCAGAAACAATCTAAGATGAAAAAATGCACCCAACGAAATTAGGTAGGCTGATCAGAAACAGGCACCACATACTACAACTACCCTGATCAAGATAGGTAGGACAAGCTGCCACACATAAGAAGCCAGTAAACCTCACTCCCTTTTATGAAAGCACTGATAATATTACCTAGTTCGGTAATGAAACATTTGCAAGAAGAAAACCAAGCTAGTGAACACTAAGATCCAAACATTTCAACTCTAAGCTATGTATGTTCTCCACTATTGCTGGGTAATTCATCTAGCTCAGATGCTGTCCTTTCATTTTTCAAGTACATTTCTAGCCTTGAATAACAGAAAATTAGAACAGAATGTACAGGTCATCTATTTTAACAAAATGCTTTTCCTGATCACCACCCCTACTGTTCTGGTTCAACAGAGAAAGGGCAGGGGGAACTTAGCCTGATTGACAAAGCAAGGAAAACTATGAAGGGACTCTTTATCCCTGCACTGACAGGAATTTTCTTCTCTGTTCATTACACCAGAAATGTTCCACTCCTTGCTAATATTCTTGAAAGTCTGGAGAAGGAGCAATATTAGCCCCTATAGCAGCTAAGATCTCTCTCTCTCTCAACACTAGGATCAATGGTCATTCAACAAAGTTGACTGGAAAGAAAGCTAAAACAAATAAAAGAAAGTACTGTTTCATACAGTGAGTAATTAATTTGTGGAATTACAAGATGAAGTGATGGGCACTAGATTAAATAGTGATAAATAAATGCATGGAGTACAGGTCTATCAAGACTAATGGTCTTGAAGCCTCAGTGTTACCCTGGGGTTGTGGGAAGTATATCTCCAAATGTCAGTTGAAACTATAAAAGAGGTATGTCTCCATCTCCTGTTAGCAAGTACCCCAGAGACATCTGGTTGGCCATTGTAAGAAAGTGCTGAGCTAAGATGGTAAAGTGTTAGGGCCAAAAAAATAAATTATTTGGAATTATAAAGTGAGAGAGGCAAAGCTTAATTTGAACTAAGCTATGAAATTTATTCTGAATTTCAGGATTCATCACTGCCACATTTCTAGAGAAAGAAAAGTATCTTAGAATATGCCAAGTACTTTCCTTCTCCCATCATTCCTCCCCCTGCATCACTAAGATAATTACTCAAAGCTCTACAGTTACAGGTAATTAATCAGTTCTATTTAATTGTGGACTTGATGATTCATACATATAGTTGAGCAGCAATCTAACATATATGGTCATTGGGAGACCTATCATGACAGTATCAAGGACAGGTCAGTGGTTTATGAGCAGCATAAGCCTGCTGATTGTGGGTACTTGGCCAATTCATAGCACAATCTGTTGGAGGTAATCCAAACAGCAAGATTTTAAGATGAAATAGGACAGGCTTTCTTTAGGTTAGCATAGATGAAGACAGATGGATCCTTCCAGAATGGCACATTCCTCTGAAGATATGACCTCTGTCCCCTGTACAGTACATATAAAGCATACAGCGGCCTTTACAGATGTATGGTTCATTTCAGCCTGTTGACTCTAATGAAGTGGACAGGGTAATCCAACACTTGGGGCTTAAACCCATCCCCTTTATGGCTCCTTTAGATATTTGGGAGAGGGACTAGGAGTAGCTTTTTAAGAGACTGGGTTATACTGGAAGCCTTGGAGGAGTCAGTGTCAAACAGACCTTCCCAGGATCCAGTTATAATAGACAATTACCACACTGTCTCCAACCTTTCCCTTTTTAGGGAAGATTATTGAGAAGTGGGTGGAGCTTCAGGTGCAGAGTGGCGTAGACCTAGCAGATTATCTTGATCTTTCAGGTACGGTTCATGCCTGAATATAGAATGGAAATGGCATTGGTTGCTCTGATAGATGACCTTCATCAGGACTTAGATAAGAGCAGGTCTTATTTGACCTCCCAGCAGCATTCAATGGCACTAATCATGGTATTTTTCTGGACTGCCTATGAAATGCTAGGGGCAGGTATCACCATTTTGCAGTGATTCTGCCTCTCCCTAGATGGACCAGTCCATTGGGGGGGGGGAATGACAGATCAGTCTGGTGGGCTCTCTTTTGTGGGGTACCACATGGTTCAATTCTATCATTCTTATTTTGTAACATGAAACTGCTGGGAAAGATGTTCATAGTCCCTCACCACCACCACATACACATGAAATGAAGCAGTGGAGGCCTGGAACAATCTTTGTCTATGGTAGCCCCCACTTTATGGAACAGTCTGCCATCAGAAGAGATAGAGCAACTCCCCTGGTGTCTTTTTGAAAAGGTGTAATTTTTTTTCTATAGGCATTTGAGGGTTGTCTGTAATGGATGGCGTGAGTGAGGAAGATACTGGAATGGAGGATCAAGGTTATCAGGAGGAAGGGGGAACATTCCAGAGCAAGTGCTTTCTCAGTCCACAGCAGAAACGTGGGAAGACAAAGAGGATAAGGACAGCCCTTCCCTAGAGTTTCACAGGGTATATCCACTAGTTGCTTTAGCATAGGTTTAGTCTGGCAAGATTCTGTCTATTAGGAGTGAGCTAATAAAGGAACCATATTGGACTAGACTGTCTCGTCGTGGTTCTTGGGCTGGGCCTGTCATTGTCACTGCTACTGAGATTGGGGCTAGCACCTGTGTTGTTTATTAGTTCTTACTGCTTTGGGACTTTATTGTGTGTTTCTATAGTTTTTAGTTTATTGAAAATCCCTAGGAGTTGATTCTTGTTTATGGCAGACATCATATCATATCATATCATATCATATCATATCATATCATATCATATCATATTATATCATCAGATATTACCAGATACAGTAGAACTATAAAGTCATAAACTAATTTATCTCTGTGAAAGATCAAAAACTGGTTGTACATATATGTGTATGTATGTGTGTGTCCAAAATATATAAAGTTTGGATCTAGGTATGAATGTATATGATGTATCATCTCTAACTGGTTCTGATGTTCTGAAAGTCTGAGGTCAGTACAACTTACAGCAGCAACTGACGGGATGAGAAGACAGCACAGTGGCCAAACAGTCTGCTATGAAGCACAGCTTTGGGGCATGTTCCAATGTGGTACTCATATTTTCACTAAATAGGCCATTGTCATAAAAACAAGTCATCCCTAGGCTCCAGTGTGAAACCAGTGGAACTGAACCTCAGTGACAATGAAGGTTGATGCAGGCAGCCACTATTTTTGCTGCATTCTTAAAAATGCATAGCCACTGTTCGGCTGCCTCAGCATGGAAGATTTTAATAATGTCATAAGATAAATGGAAAATGAGGAAGCTTTCTTCCAAACAAAATGCTTATATTTAGCAAAGTATGCCTGATAACAATGATACTCCGGGATATAACAGAAAAATAAAATTTACAGGCTATTCTTCTGTTCCTCTTTATAGGAGTACTATGTTGCAAGTTCTAGGATTGAAAATATAAAGTCTGAACAATTACTAAATTGGGAGAGGGCCACTAAGGCAGAAAAATAAAATCACGTTCCTGCACTTGATATAAATTCAAATTTCACCTTTGAAATCTGTAACCATTTTCAGCAACACAGGCAATATTAATATATTTATACCAGCAGTGCAGCAGAATCTTGAACAGCCGGAAATATGATTGTACAGCACTTTGAATTCAATTCCTAAAAGGTGTTCTGGAGCACATAGGAATGCAAACTCTTTAAAGCAGTCATGTCTTTTCCTGGGATTCTATGACTGCCTTCTGAAACTCCCATGTGATTCCAGAAAAAAACATGGTTGATTTAGAATTCCAGGCTAGTGCTCCATTCGTGCCCCTGCATGCTCCAAAAATCATTTTTGGAATAAAATTTGAAGCACTGCACAGCCATAATTTAAGTTTAGTTTCTTCCTGAATTAAATGTTTAGACCGCTTCACTTCTAATCCAGGTAACCAGGTGGGTTTTTTAGGTACCCATTCTGTCAGTAAAAAGCTATCTGCCTCAAGAATCTGTATACATGATAAGGGGTAAAGTTATGTTGATACTCCCAAGCTTTTATATTTTTTTAGTTGTAGTTGTTGTTTTCATTTTTTAATTTATTCATACTTTTACTATGTTTTATTTTTATTCTAACCATCAAGAAACTGATGAAGAGTTGAAGAGCAATTTAAGATTTTTTTAAAAAATAAATATATAGTCACGCATATTCCACTTTCTTCAGAAAAGAAAACAACTGGTAAACCAACAATCATTGTAACCTAGGAATCCATGTGTGCGTAACATCCCAAATATAATGTAATTTTAAATGATATTTTCAAAATCTTAAATACAAACTAATGAATTCAGATAATAGTTCTAAGACAGAGTGAGGAATAAGATCAAAGCAGTAGAATATATCCTGAGAGTAGACAAAATGGTTGATTTATAAGTTAAAAGCAGTTGCTGAAGGTTAAGACAACAGTCTTACATCTGTTGCAGTTACTGGTACTTTGGATAAAAGCATGATACTCTGTATGTAATAGGCAACAAAATTTTCAAAAATTGTATTTTTTTAGATATTAAATTTTCCAATTATATCAATAAATGGTAAGATCTCTTTAAAGAATTGGAGAATATTAGCAAATATATTTACTTCTTATTAAAATAATTTTAAATCATCTTCTGAATCTTTTACTTTTTAAGGAAAATTATTGGAGGGGACTCTTTGCTTTATTTGAAATATGCATCCACTTCTACCCCTAGATTTGGTTCAGGGTCATTATTTTTAACTTAAGATAAAAATGGGGGGGGGGGGGAACCACAAGCAACCAAGCTATTCTCCCACAGCAGTTTCCTCTTTTCCATAATACAGAGATTTCATACAATGCTGTTGGCTCAAATGCAACAGCACTAGCACAGAGACAGAGGGAGGAAGTTGTCATATCGAAAGACACTATGACATTCATCCTCACCTGGTTTCTGAACCTGTAAAAACAGTGGAAGCTGATGGAAATATTCAGATCCACTGTTGTCAGGAAAGTAACTATGATGTTTAGCACTACAAACAGATCACTCAAAATTGACAGACATGTACTGCACATTTTCAGAGATGGAGTCTCTCTCTTTCTCCTGCTGCTAAGCTGACAGTTTGCCTGCCTGCAATTCTCTCTCCTATATACATTTAAAAACAAAATGAGAACATTTCTCTGTTTCTTTCCTTTACCTTGCCCATGGGCGTCTGAAATCATAATGAACAAACGGTGAAAAGGGATAGGGGTCTTGGACATATTTAACATTTACTTCCAAGAATTTTTGTGATTAAGGAGCCCAACTTCTGGGCTGTTGTCAATAATAAACATTTTTGCTGTGCCTTATTTGCCTATCGTTTTTTTTTTTAATCCCTAGCATCTTCTTGTTCTCTTTTTCATTTCTACAGGGATAAAAAAAAAATAGGCAAATAAGGCACAGCAAAAATGCTTGTTATTGACAACAGCCCAGAATTTGGGGGGAGGGGTTATTCCATATTCATGCTTGGGAGAACAACAAGAAATGGGGCTAAAGACTATGAAAAAAAAGCAGAGTAGGGAAATTTTTTCTTTTAATCTTTCTAGCTTCTACCACATATCCTCAGGTGTTGTATTTCCAAGTTTTACCTATTAATGAATCATATGCATTCCAAGTCCCTGTATGTTTGTTCAGAAATATGTCCCATTGAGTTAAATGTGTAGACTGCAGTCCTCATACTTACCTGGAGTAAGGCTCATATCATTCAGTGTGACTTACTTCTAAATACTGAAGCACAGGAATGCATTAAAACTAGAAATGAAGAAAATGTGTTAAATGGAGCTTATGGTCTTTTAAGGGTTGGTCCCCAGGAAGGTTTAACCTCCAAGCCCTTGTAAAAGAACTGATTTCTTTGAAACATAAAATGAATTTGAAATTTTGAATATAAGGGCAGTGGCTATTTGTAATCCCTTCAAGCAATAACTTTTCTTTTCCAATCCAGAATTACCAATGTCACAGCACAATTCTTCCTGACAATCTGATAATGACTAAAATCCTGTAATACAGTCTATTTGACTTTGCTGTTGCCATCCAGTTGTACAGAGGGCCACACTATGCATTATACTGGAGTTCCACACATCCCAGCATAATTTATGTCTTTAAAAAGTAGCTAAATCATACACACCTATATAACATTTTGAAGACTCATATGAAGAATTCCCCAATGAGTCTTCAAAATTTTACATAGGTATGTTGAATAGCAAAATTCTAACAAAACATAGCACTGACCCAGGATGCAAACCTTTCAGAACTGTTCTCTCTCTCTTTCTTTTAAAAAATATACTTCTTATCTCACTGACCTTTGTTATTGTCTTCTTTCTTAAGATCAACCAACACATAGATATATGTATGCTGTACTATGTGCACAGGCATCTGGGGTGAGGAGGATGTATGTGTCAAGATCAATACTGTGCCATCATGACTACCCTTCTTACCCTTTTGTACATGTGTAATGACATCATACACACACACACACACACAAAAGGGTGGAGCTCTGATACAACAATGCAACACTGCTTTCATTTTGATAAAAGGATTGGATTCTGCAGACACCTTTAAGTTATTTTCACTCTTTTCTTTCCTCCCCAATTCCTGCTCTTTCTGGAGCAAATAATTCAAACTTTTTTCCTCAAGTACTGTAGCACTCCTCCAATGGTTACTTAATGTAACAAAAAGTATTATTTAACTTGTTACATGAGCAGATTCAAGAAAATGCTTTCTGGAAGCAATGTTAGTGGTTATAAGAAAAATATATAAAACTAATGTCAGTTAGCCATGAACTCTCTCAATGGCTTTAGACAGATTGCTGTATTTTAACCAGAATTATCTGCAGGCATTAACATTCGCCTGCCTTATAAGTCTATTGTATAGATTAATAAATATATGTGAAACACTTTAAGCAAACAGGATATACATTGTATAAACACTGAATACTGTTACTGTAATACATAAATATTACATGTGCCTTAAGTAATTTAAATGCATTGTTCAAAGGCCATAGTGATTACAAGTATAAAATAGCAAGAACCATTCCTACAATGTAACAATATCAAAGTCTGACCAAACCAAATTGTTGTTGTTGTTGTTGTTATTGTTGTTGTTATTCAAACATAGTTTTTGCATTTTTCATCTTCCTGACATGAGATACTGAAGTAATTTCAGTTTCAATGTACACAGCAGGAGATAACAGGGATTTAACGCATTTTAGAAATATAAAATATTTATAAAAGAGCCAAACTTAGTAATATGAAAGCCCTGTGAAATAAATGAACCATTTTGTCACTATCTGGAGAACACACAAGAAGACAACAAAGGTTTACCCACATAATTCCTGATAAAATTTCAGAACCTCTCTTCTGTTCTAAATACAAATCTCTGACTCTGTAACTAGGAGGAAAAGGAGTCAAATACTGGATCTTGTTTAACCATCCAATGATCATTTTGACTCCAATTACTTACAGATAAACAGGAATGAAAAAGAACAGGAATGGGAAGAATGTCTGATCAGTTGTCTGGACAGGAATCACTTAGGCCTCATTTCACAGAGAAAAAGTGGACGTTTAAAGCAAGAGCTTCAATTTTCCTGGCTGTCTAAATGCTCATTTCAGCCAAGGAAGCAACAGCACCTGTTCCAAGTGCCTAGTTACAGATAGTGCCAGGCAGTTGTGAAAGAAATATTATGAATTCGGCCCAAATTCTGTAGTCTCTCAGTAATGTACAATCCAGTCTATTTATGGACTGTATCTAGCCTTGAACCAGACTGAAGCAGACAATACAAAGCTCCAGTGTATCAAGCTTTTGTTTATATCTTAAGCAGTTCTGTGTCCCATTGCTATAAAATGCATTTATATTCAAACACTCAATTCATCCCACTGGGGACTGACCATAAGCATGTATGGACTAAAAAGGGGCAAGAAACAACAAACTTCCCTCTCTGTGATCCCCTGAAATCAGAGTTCAGACAGGCAGTGAGTGTCATACCTGTATTTATGGATAAAGAACTCCAAGATCGAGAGCTGTCATATCTGCATCCTTCCACTGCATGTAGAAAGAGGGGAGGAGGAAAAGGGAGGGGAGGAGCAACTAGCTTTAACTGGATCATACCGGTAGCAGCTCCATCACAATTCAATCTGTCAAGGGCTGTACAAGAAATATGTTTCTTCAAGATTTAGACAAAAAGCGGAGGGGGGGAGCATTCTCTCATAAAAATGCAATCATTTCCATACTGAGCAGCTTGGGCTAAAGCAAACTTGCATGCATGCAAAATCAGGCCCTTATAGGCACCAAAAAAGGGGGGGGGGCTTGAGGAAGACAAAGATTTAGTATGAAGGAGTTAAGTATACAAAGAGCTCTGAAGGGCTGGAGGTAAAATTACTTGGATCAGTGAAAAAAAGCAAAGAAAAAAAAACAGGTCTGAGAAGAATTATTCCTTTCTGGTTACCCTGAAAACCCATATAATGAAGGGGCTGCGAGAATAATTACTCTCACTTGTTTGGCATGGCAGGGCATCATGCTGCCACGGGGCCAATTTCCTCTCTTCTCCTCCCAATTAGCATGCCAAGTAGTCCAAACAGCTCATTGGGTACTGATTGGAGAAGCAGACTAGCAGCCAAATACCTCTCCATCCAATGAGAAGGCAGCAAGTGTTCTGCTAGAAAGCTTCAGCTTCCTTCATTTTGTGTCCTTCCATTGCTATCATTCTCTCTCTTCTCCTCCGGAGACACTAAAGGAGGTGATAAAAACAGTGAACCCATCCTTCCCCTCCCCAGCTGGTCTCATTCACAGCTCACGGTAGTCCTGGCTTCCTCAAGGGACCCACTAATGAAGACGGCCGACATTAATCTCCTCCCCCCACCCCACCCCCGGTCGATTTATACTTCCACAGAGAATCCTGGCTCCCAGCCAGAGGGCTCAGCACATTCTTCTTGTTCTTAGACAGTAAGAGAGACTGCTGCACTCTCTCTCATACACACCCACTTCTTTCAAATACACATTGAGACAGTGGATTTAGGAAGACAGCAGTTTGAAGGAAACATTAGAAAGCCAAAGAGGTGTTGAATAACACCTTTACATTCCTAAATAACCCCTTTATTCCAAAGCACTTTACAGGAATAGCATTCCAACTGTGGTTCTCTTTTCCAGCTACCTACATTATAGCTCCAAAGCAGGGAAGATTATAGATTATCAAATGGAATTTTAGATGCAAAGAAATTATCTCAACCAGAACCCCATCAGGAAAAAGGATTTAAAAATATATTTTGCTCTTAGACTGAAGATCACTCTTTCTGATTAGTTGCCTGTTTTTCAGATTCAAACATCTTTTATACATAACATCAGGATAACAAAGGACTGGATTTTTTCACATTTCCAATTCACAAACTAGTGATGATTAGTGATTGTTGAGAACAGAACTAGATTGCATACATATTCCAGAATGAACCCTTCTGCTCTAGAGTAATCAATTTTTCAACCTTATTAGATATTATGCAGGAGAGGTTCAGAGCAGTCATAGAACAAGATTTTCAAGACAGAAGGCACTTGTGCTTTCAGCACATTGAAAAAGTATTTTAATGCTGTAATCCTTCTCACTGTTTTGAGCTATATATTACCAATGTTTTCTTAAGCAAAAACTAAAAACATCTATATGATTCTAAATATATTTACCCTGAATTTCAGATTTACTAAATTCAATATGAAACCAAAGAAGCAAAATAAGTTTTTTTAAAGGTATACATTAAAAATATTGAGTGTGTGTGTGGCTTCAAGTCAGTCTTGACTCCTGGCAACTGCCTGAACAAGTCCTTGCAGTTTTCTTGGCAAGGTCTTTCAGAAGTGGTTTGCCATTGCCTCCTTCCTAGGGTTGAGAGAGAGTGACTGGTGCAAGGTCACCCAGATGGCTTTGTGCCTAAGGTGGGACTAGAACCCACGGTCTCCCTGTTTCTGGCCTAATGTCTTAACCACTACAGCAAATTGGCTCTAATTTTAAGTGTATTCCTAAAAATCTGATGTATGCGTTAGACAAATGTGCTTGGTAATATATATTATATAGGTATATTAGTCAGAGAGGAGAATCAACATTGGTTTGATGAAACATTCACTACAATATTCCATCAATAGAAATTATATTATCTTCAATTCTAAATTCTAACAACTAGATTGTAAGTAGGGCCAAGTCAAAATGATATCACATTTCACTTTCTCATTTGTGGTGAAATAAAATGCATGACTGGAAAAAAATCTTACCATCTAATGCCAGAACTCCTTCTAACAATGGGTAGTAGAATTTCCTACTACCTTAAAAATCTGGGGTACCTCTTGGGGCTACAAAGAAAGAGGGCAAAACCTAATACTATCCCATAAGCTGCATAAGAATACAGTAGCCCCTTCTGATTGTGTTTACTGGCCACTAATATTGAATGGCATACTATCTCTATCCTAGGATATATAGCCATTATAACTTGTAGTGATTAATAGTCTTATCCTTCATGAATTTCCTAATTCCCTTTAAAGTCCTCTGAGCTGACAGCCACCTGTAGTGTGTCCTTAGTACTGCTGCTTCTCACTGCTTTGTTGAGAACACTGCTCTTTTCCTCTGATTGCTTGTAAATTCTTCCTTCTTAAATGATTATTGAACTTGTCCTGACAATGTTACATATCTGGGTAAGGAGGGCAAACAGACAGTTGGGCTTTAAACAACAAAATTTACAAACCTAGCTTTCATAAGCAAGCAGTATTTAATTTACTGTTTCAACTAGAATTAACAATTAAAAGGGAAGATAGTTGCTGGAATATATACCTACAAAATACTTTGCTTGAGTTGCAAAGGCACCAGAAATTTGAAAATTTTTAAATCAGTGGCCTTCATCCTTTTATATTTCAAGTCCCACTAGTCATTCTATCAAAGAACCTAGTCCCCAAAAGATACTTTATAATTTTGACTTTTTATAGTCATTCTATTTACCAGTTATTGTCAGTTTTAAGAGCTTTTTCTGTAATTTCTATTGCTAAATGGGGCTGAAGCAGCATTTCCCACTCTGAGAGCTGCCTTACCCTAAGCCCACCCCAGTTCTGAACTCAAGGAAGGGTACCGCTGAGATGCCCAGTTCTTTTTGCCTCTTGCACTTGATGGAAAGCTGGCTGCTCTGTCCCCCTCCCCGCCGTCTGTCTGTCTGTCTTGTGGGCATTTTCCTGATTTGGAAAGAGGAGCTGTATCCCCCCTAGATGATTTCTGCATCCCCCCAGTGGGATATATGAGAAATGCTGCTTTAATGTACCCTTCTACAGATACCGGATTTCTTTATCTATTCTTCTTTGTTCCTGAATTCACTGGGTCTTTTCCTTCCAGCATTGAATTAACCTTTCCCCAGAGATGGCAAGAGACCTCTTTCTCTGGCTGTTTTAGACAAATTCCCTTACATTTCTCCAACTCAGCAGCCAATTCTCCCTCCCTTTTCTCTCATCCTTCTAAAGCCCACCTGGGTTTTGATTTTTTCGGGGTCATAGCCAGCTTCCAAACTCTATAAATATACAGTAACTATTTACAAACTATTCTTATCATCATCATGTGACAGAAAACTCTACCTGCAGACTGAAGTATTTTCTTTTACCTGCCCTGAATTTCTTACTCTAAGGTTTAATATTATCATTTAAGGGAGGAAAGTCGTTTCACTTTTCACATATAATAATTTTAAAACCTTTTATCATACCTCCCCACCTTATTTCTTTCTATCAAACATTCCCAAACATCACAATCTTTACACACAGAGGAATTGCTTAATCATTTTGTCTATTAGTATTGTTATTACTAGCATAAGTATATGCTATTATTATCATAGTTGTTTAAATGCTGGGACCAATATTTCACTAGGGTCAAGTCATATATTTATAAACATTGAAAGTATAAGATAGAGTTATTTTAGAGCACATTGCCATGCATGTATCACACTGAAATATTGTTTGGCCTCTGATTTACATTAACATTAAGCACACAACAGAATAGCACAAGCATCGGTAGGTCCATAAGCCTTATTCTCTTGCTGCCTATGCTGCTTGTAGCATCCATGCTAAAAACTGGCTCTCTCTGAAATAAAAAACATCCTATTCCATTGGACTCAGTCCTCAGACTTCCACAACCTGGAGCCCTTCAGATATGCTTGGGCTGCATTTCTCAAAATTCTCTGCCAAGCCGTTGTTGGTAGTCCCAATATATTTAGGCAGTAATAGATTGAAAAAAAGGACTGGATTATCCAATCTGATACATTTGAAACCTCTGTTGATGGAGAAATAGAATGTACATAATGAAAAATATTGAAATTTGCTAATTTATACTGAAGCAGTACAGAATCATCTTTAGTTTGCACTATTTTGTGGCAGTTGTTGCTCCATTCCTAGCTACTGATTTGTTCTGTTGCTATGGAGGAAAAATGCAAGTTCTTATTCTTCCATGTATTGCTGCAACATTCCCTCATTATTTCAAGATTCTTTGTTTATGGAAATAATTTACTTTCTTTTATGCATTAAAGCAATTATATACATGTTTTCAATTAAATAATTCCTATAAAAATACTATTGCTTACATGCCTTTGAACCGTAAGATAGGCATTTTTCATGCAAAAATTATATTGATATATATTCTCTATACTCATCAGAGGAGCGATTTTTCTTTATTTTTCTCCTCTTGATTAATGTTTCTTTAAATACATGCAAACTTTTGAAACAATTATTTTGAAATTATTTTAGTTTTCTACATTCTAGAACCTTTTAAAGGTTGGGATATCCCTCCTATTGAAACCTAAAACTTTATCATTCCACTAATGTAAACGATTCCCAAAAAGAGACCTCTAGCCATAAAAACTGATCAGGTCAAGATTGCCTTCCCCACCTACTGCTCTTCAGATGCCTTTAGCAAGGCAGGCTGTGGTTTCTGGGAGCTATAATCTGAACGCATCTGGAAAACACTGGGTTGAGGAGAATATTTCCTCATCTTGATACTGCTAGCCATATGTAACTACTGCATAGAAATAACCACCCAAACTAAATTACATTAAAACTACACCATACCATGAATCACGCATGAAATTACACGGCAGAAAAAAGTTACATAATATGTGTAATAATTCCAGTGTTCCAGATTTTTGAGAAAAACTGACTAAATGGGTCCCACTTTCCTGAACGAGTGCCACACCTCCTTCCAAATTCTTGGTGTTGCCCATTTTCTGCTTCCCTCTAGGTCCATCTCAGAGAAACAGGGAAGACAAAGACTTTCTTTTCTAGGACTGGTGTTGGCAGATCAACAGTGTCAATCCCTGCAACCAACCCTAAGTAATACAGGTGACTATTAAGCACTAAGATGAAGGTATAGTAACTTATTTGTATGCAACCCTGATGATAATTTGCATTATGGCATCAAAGGCATGTAGCCCTAAAGTAGTGGGTCTTAAATTAAGCAATGCATCATCTTTAATCAAGTTTGCCTCCCCACAACTTTGTAGCCAGCTTCAAGGAGGAAAAAATAAATAACTCACAGGGGGAGACATCCATCAAAGAATAGTCTCCATGAGTGACAAAATCTAACAGACCTTATAGACCTCAAAGCTGCTCTTGTAGAGTGTTGGAATAAAGGGGAAAATGCTACTTTTAACACCAGTATAACTTAATGATGTCTTTCTCATCGACTAGAACAGAAATAAAGACAAACTCATGGAGTAAAAAAGATGTTGCTAGAGCAGGTTTGTGTTGTGCTTGAGTGCAAGTGAGATAACAGACTCTTCCAATCTGGTGACCATTCATTACAGGCAACTGTACACCACAGCTGCTTAGCAATCACTGGAAGACTTATTATTTTTCTAACACATTTTAAACTACTCCACCAGTGGACCAGTAAAACACTGGATGTGTGAACAAAGAATGTCTAGCAGTCTTGCGGATGCTGCAGGATACATTGGGCTGAGGAACTTCAAAATTGTTAAGTAGAAGGAGGAATCAACAGAGACAGGCTCATTCAAAATTCATTCTGTCAATTATCCATCCACTGAAAGAAGCTTGAGAATTCTGGGTGATGTGTTAATTATTGTCCAGACAGATCACCTAGCCAGGAACACTGCTAAAGAGGAGGAATGGATTGTAATCCAGACACCTATTTCTTCCATGAGCTTCATTTCTTGTCTTTAGTACAAAAGACAAGCACTTGAAGGCTGTCTTGTGGAAGAACCCCCTGTGCTGAGAGAAAATGTGCTATTTTTTTTTTCCTGGTTGATTTTATTCTCTGGCTACAGAAACTGCTGTATTACTACACTACCTGCCTTCTAGAGAGCTCATGAAACCTCTAGAAAGATTTGTCTAGATGAGATCAATATGAAAGAAATTTCCCCTCCAATCCAACACTCATAGATTAGTATACCAAAGAGGTGCAGCCTCTCCCTGCTTTTTTTTTTTTCAAACTAATCCTTCTTCCTGTTAATTTGTAAGAATGGTAGCAAAAAAATTTGCTTGACTTTCCCTGATTCATTGTCAGAACAACTATGTAACAAACAATGATAGCTTCAGTACAATGGTCTTGTCTGCATTAAGCATGTTTTTATTTTCTGTTCTAAAGCAGTAAATGCAATGATATTCTTGGAAGGGTATCTTACCAAGTTCGTTTCTGAGCCCGGAATAAAATGCACAGGTGGTTGTTTGAAACAGAGGTAAAGTTTATTTCCAAGAGCACAACACACAAGCACAAGCAAGAATTCCCAAAGAGCACTTTATATGGAGAAGATTGTGCTATTGTTCCTTGAAAGGTGCAAAAGAATGCCCACCCTCTAGGAACAAGAGTGCAAGACTGCTTAGACATTCTTTGTTCATGCATCCAGTGTTTTACTGGTCCACTGGTAGAGTAGAAAGTGTAATTAGCTGTTTTACCTAAAGGACAGGATCCTTTCCTCATTAAGAATTATAGACCAATTTCATTGCTGAATAATGATTATAAAATATTTGTTTCAATGTTGGCAGAAAGGTTAAAACAAATCTTACAGGAATTTATTCATCATGACCAATGTGGAGTTTTGCCTAAAAGATAATGTCAGAGTTGTGCTGGATATTACAGAATATCTACAATATCATAATGAATGTCAGACAGCTCTTATTTTATTTTTTTGGGATGCAGAGAAAGATTTTGACAATTTGAATTGGATGTTTATGTTTAAAGTTTTGGAAAGCATGGACTTTGGAGAACATTTTATACAGGGAATTAAGTCAATTTATATGCCTCAGAAGGCCAGTATGATTGTGAATGAAGAATTAACTGAACCATGTCATATACAAAAAGGAACAAGACAAGGTTGCCCTTTGTTGCCTTTGCTTTTTATCTTGGTTCTTGAAGTTTTTAATAGAGATATTAGAAGGGACGAACAAATAAAGGGCTTAAAGATCAAACAAGAGGTTTTTAAACTGAGGGCTTTTGCTGATGGCTTAGTTTTGATACTACAGGATCCTCAGGAATCTGCCGAGCATCTGATGAAGAAACTGAAGGAATTCGGCTCATTGGCGGGTTTTAAAGTAAATAAACAAAAAACAAAAATGTTAATTAAAAAATATGACCCTGCCTAATCAAGATGTGCTGATGAGTAAGACGGGCTTCAGGATTGAAAAAAAGGTGAGATATCTGGGGGTGATTTTGTCAACCAAAAATAGTGTGTTGTTCCAGAATAACTATGGCAAAATTTGGAATGAAGTGAAAAAAGATTTGGTAAGATGGGAAAAATTACAACTGTCTCTCATGGGGAGACTCTCTGTGATTAAAATGAATGTTTTGCCTAGGATGTTGTTTCTTTTTCAAACTATACCAATTTTGACTACAGATTTACCATTTAAACAGTGGCAGAGAGATATTTCCAAGTTTATTTGGCAAGGATAAAAACTGAGAATTAAATATAAATTGTTACAAGATGCCAAGGAATGAGGAGGTTTGGGTTTGCCTAATTTAAAACTGTATTTTCATGCTTGTTATTTGCTTTGGATGAGGGAGTGGATAACCTTGGAGAATAAAGAACTATTACAACTTGAAAGTCATGAATTAAGATTTGGGTGGCATGCCTATTTGTGGTATGATAAAGTTAAAGTTAATAAGGATTTTAAAAACCATTATATTAGAAATGCCTTACTGCAGATCTAGAATAAATATAAGGTAAAATTGTCTCCTAATGTACCTTTGTGGTTATCACCTTAAGAAGCATTTACTAGAAGAGAAAATGTGGGAGAAATGAAGTGGTTAAAATATAAAGATTTGTTAAATTTTGAGGAGGGTGAACCAAGCTTTAAAACAAGAGAACAGTTAGAATCAGAAGGTTTTATATGTCATTGGTTTACTCATATGCAATTGTCTGAATGTTTTAAGCTGGATAAAAAGAACTATAGATTTGTTAATGAAACATCTTACCTCAAGACTCAACTTTGTATAAACGATGAACATGTTATTGCTAAAATGTATAAGAAGTTGTTACAGATGAATCTAGATGATGAATAAGTTAAGGAATGTATGATTAAATGGGCTAAAAACTTCAGATACAATATCATGTTGGAACAATGGGAAAATATGTGGAACAAAGGTTTGAAATTTATGTTGAATTATAATTTAAAAGAAAATCTTTATAAAATGATGTATTGTTGGTACTTAACTCCTGATAAGTTATCAAAAATGCATGCTGGTGTAACAAATGTTAGTTGGAAATGTTCGCATAGTGAAGGAACCTTTTATCATCTTTGGTGGATCTGTGAAAAGGCTAAAAAATTTTGGGACCAGATATGTATTGCTATTCAAAAAATTCTCAAACTGAGCATTCAAAAAAAGTCAGAACTGTTCCTGTTGGGTTTGATGAGAAAGGACTGCAGAAACAACATGGAACTTTGCTTTTATACATGATTACAGCTGCAAGACTGTTATATGCACAAAAATGGAAGGATTCACAAATACCTGCAATTGAAGAATGGATTATTAAATTAATGGACTTGGCTCAAATGGCGAAATTAACAGCGTTAATAAGAGATAATATTGTTTCTAAATTTGTCTCCTCATGGCAACCGTTCTTAGATTACGTCCTTGTGTGGGAAAAAAAAATAGGCTCTGATTGTGGGTTTTAATGACTAGATGGTTTGTGTTGATAGAAATAATGAGAATTTGGATTAATTAGTGGTAAGAGATTAATTTTCTTTCAATTTGTATTTATATCTGTATTGCAGATAGTTGGAAGTCACTTTGTTTCATTTTTCTATGTATTCTCACTATTTTAGTTTTTGTCTTTTTTCTTTTAGTTCTATTCTCTTTTTTTGCTGTACTCTCTGTTTTGTATTTTAATTGTACTTTCTATATAATACAGTTTTTATTTTTTTAAAAAAAGTGTAATTAGCTGGAGTTCCAAGAGGGACCGCTGAGGTCAGGCACCCTGCTGAACTGTGGTTTCCCTCTAATCAGGCATCCTGTGTTTGCCTATCTAGCACTGCCTGATTGGTGTTGAACTGAGGTATTTACCTTCTAAGCCCTGCTTGATTGAGATGCAGATGTCTTTGGGGAAGAGATATTTTGTTATTTGATTAAGATTTTGGCCAAGTTCAAGGAATGTTAGCTCTTCCTGCCAGATCCTTTGTTATTTGATTAAGGAGATCTTTTGGCTAGGTTCAAGGAATGTTGACTCTTCCTACCACATTTTAATCTTTTAGGTGAACCCATTCTAATTGTAAATGTTAACCTTTTACCTTGATAGTTGTGGAAAGATTGAATGGCAGGGTGGAGCAAGTGGGAAAGTCAAATCTCCTGCTTGCATGGGGAAGAGTTTGATTTCCTTCTCACAATAGAAAATGCAGAACTACAGGTAGTCCCCAGGTTAAGAAACCCCAATTTACAGACAACCCATAGTTAAGAACGGAGCCTACTGTAGCAAAATTTGAGTTAAATACACAATGATTTGAGTTAAATACAGTACACAATGGTTCGAGCAGGGCTGTGGAGTCGGAGTCGTGGAGTCAGAGTCAGAGTCGGAAGCAATTCTTGGGTTACTGGAGTTGCAGTCCAGTAAATAAATTTATATTGTATATAATAAATTTAATTTGTATATAATTAAATAATACAATATGTAAAAATTTCCTATTTCGTAGATAATAATTTGATTAACCTATTTTTTTCAGGATATATTTTAATTTCAAGTTCTCTGAAAATTTCAAAATATAACATATTTTGGAAATATATAATTAGTATATTTATAATTTATTTCCTATAACGATGTATAATTAAAGGAGTCAGAGGTACCATGAATAAAGGAGTCAGAGTCAAAGGTTTTATATGCTGATCCCACAGCCCTGGGTTCGGGTTAATTACTAATACTACTTATACAGTATTATACAATAATACTGTTCTGGCTTACATACAAATTTGACTTAAGAACAGACCTTGGGAACAGAACTCGTTCTTAACCTGGGGAATGATTTTTGTTATTTTATTCATATTCCAAATAAAGAATAAAAAAAAAAATTCAGATTCCTCTGAGTTATATTTGAACTAGTGATTTCTATTATTCATGCTTTTCTGAATCTCCATCAATAACAAAGCTCACTATTAGCAAATCAGTATATAAACAGTTATTGAGAGCCAAAGACCAAAAACAACATTTATTGTTAACATATTTCTACATTTATTTCTACATTTTTCCTATTCATCCTTCCAGAAACAAATTAAGTTGCAGAATATGATGTGACTGGGGAAAAAAGGACTTCGTGTTTATTTATTCATTTATCGCCTGACTCCCAGCAACTCTAGATGATCTACAAATTGTTGAAAAAACATTAAAATAAGAAAACAAGAAAGAACAAAGATGGCAAAGATAGCAAATCCAGATAGGAACAAAGAAAAAGAAAAAAGGGGCCGTTTGTCAGTCACACTTGCCAAAGGCTTGGGAGAAGAGCCAGGTCCTCAGGGCACTTTAAAACACCTGTAGGGTGTTGAATCTGAGGGAGAACTTTATTCCAGAGGGCAGGTGCTCCATAGAGAAGGCGTGCTTTCGGACGTCTGGGGAAGAAATGGTGGACTGAAGGTGACCATGACAGAATGAAGAGCTGGTGAATAGACCAGCTCTTTGTAATTCAATGTATTGTCTAAGGCTTTCACGGCCGGAATACGATGGCTGGTGTGTGTCTTCCGGGCTGTGTGGCCATGTTCTGGAAGTTTTGTTTCCTAACGTTTCGCCAGCATCTGTGACCGGCATAGAGAGCACAGAGAGAACTGCTCCTGTCTGTGCTCCTGCTCTCTGAAGATGCCGGTCACAGATGCTGGCGAAACGTTAGGAAACAAAACTTCCAGAACATGGCCACACAGCCCAGAAGACACACACCAGCCGTCTTTGTAATTCCTCTGGACAAGGAGAGAATTTGAGATTGCCCACAAGGGTTCTAGACAGTTGCTCCCTGTGGGAAGACTGCAAGACAGAGGTCTCTGGTGGGTTTAGAGCTCTGGGAGACAAGGGAATAGCCATCTTGATCAAACCATGGTCAGTGCCTTTACAAGGACACTGGGTTCACGTACTTCTTTTTCTAATCACTTGTGGAAATAGCATGTTAACTGCTTTTCAGGTATTAGGAACCTTTGGACCAACAGGTTTTACAGTACCAAGTGAATTTCCTTCAATCCTTAGTGAAAGAAGTTTTAAATACAAGTTTAAGGACTTAATTTTTTTTTTTGCTGGGATAAGCAGCAAAAGGGTGATTAAAGCTTTGATTTCAGAATGTTACAAACAGACTAAGGGTCCAGATAAATTTGAAATAAGATTTTGAAATTAATTATAAAGAATCCTTCCTGTGGGAAAATCCTTTTGTTTTGAATTCTTTAAAAAAAACATAATAAGATAAGACTTTAAAAATTGGACACAAGAGGGAACTAGAAGGAACTAAAGATTACAATTAAAGGAGAAGAACACTTAAATTCAACTTCCATACACAAAATGAAGCAAAATATTTTAACATTGGACATATTGAAGGATACTTTTGAACAATGGACCCAGAAGTTAATATTAAGAGTGTCTGCCTCTATAGATAGACTGTGTTTAAAAAATGTTATGGAAGAGGAACAAGTTTTACCCGACAAGATCAAGACTGATTTGAAAGTGGATTTAAAAATGACAGGCTACAAAAATGACATGGAAACAAATGTTACACTGGACATACAAAAGAAACCAGCTGATATCTTAATCAAATTAAAAGGGGTCTACAAATAACAAACAAAGAGAGTGACCTGGATAATTTTCCTATATTGGATTTCCAAAAGAAGCTTGTTAAAGCTTTGAAGAATTTTGTGAGAAGGGACAAAGAAAAAATGAAAAGAAAGCAAGTTCTAGGACATTATTTGAATGGACTAAAAGTCAAGATTGTTAGAAATAAAAGGAAGGAATATAAAGTTGGTTTATTCGATCAAGGCTAAAATAGATACGTTGTTATCTCTGGTAACGCTTAATGGATTTTTGCTGACATCAGGACTGAAATGATGAGGTGGAATATGGGAAGAAGAGATTATTTGTTGTATTTTAAGAGAAGGTGATAAGTTACTAAAATTGTTTGTATTTGTTGTGATGAAGGGGAAGTCACTTCTTTCTATGCGTATATATATATATACACACACACACACACACACATATTATCTGCGCTCAGTCGTTAACGACTCTGCAGTGACTGCTTGGACGAGTCCTTGCAGTTTTCAAGGCAAGGTGTTTCGGAAGTGGTTTGCCAGTGCCTCCTTCCTAGAGCAGACCCCAGCTGGCGAGCGCAGGAGGCGGGGTTTCCATTGCTTCGCGCCCTTTTCGGGCGCGCGCGGTTTTTCACGCTTACCAGCAACTGCTGGTTTTTTCTTTACTATATTCTTATTTTTTCTTTCTTTTCTATTTTTCTTTCTTTTTCTTCTTTTCTGCACCTTCTATTTTTTTCTTTTTTCTTTAGTTTGTATTGGTTTTTATTGTTGTATTTGTAATTTTTAATAAAATTACTATATAAAAAAAGAGAAGGCATGCTTCTGGAGTCCTGATAGATGGCATTGTTTAACTGAAGGAACCTGGAACATGCTAACCCTGCCAGATTGGATCGGCTGGACAGACACTATGCAAGGCAGGTGGTCCCTCGAGTAACCAGGCCCTATGCCAAGCCATGTATTATTTTAACAATTCTCTTTACTAAAGTATACTCTTTACACTCTAAATTTGCCATAAGGTTAAACTTTCTGCAAGAGAACATCACTTATCTGAAATGCAAATTGGGATTAATACATAACTAGCGTTATAATCATTTTTTTCAATTTTTTCTTTTATTTATTATTGTTTATTCTACACTGCCAAATCAATACAGAATCATGGAGGTTTACAGAAGAATCAATAAAATATCAATAACAGTTAAACTGTCCATAGTAAATATAAATAAATTAAAACAATCAATAACTAATCATACCAGAACAACAATACAAGGATAAATTATAGTAATGATGATAATGAAAAATAATTAAAATCATCCTCAAACCAAATGAAATAATATCAATGATTAAATCAATATAAGTAATTAAAAATAAAATAAAGATTATAAACTATTCAACCCAACACTCTTCAGAAAAGTTCTGTCTTCAGGAGCCTCTATGAAGTTAGAAAGGAGGGAGTAAGCTTTAACTGTAAGAGGAGGTTAATCCACAACGCTGGAGCAGTAATGAAAGTACAGCACTTTCTAGCTTCCATTCCTTTTCCTTCATGAAAATGAGGTATGACCAAAAGCTTATCCCAGGAAGAACATATTGGATGGGCCAATCTGGGAAGAAAAAGGTGGTCCTGTAGGTACCTAGATGCCAAGCCATATGGAGTCTTGTAAGTTAAAACTAGCACTTTGAATTATACTTGGAAACGTACTGATAATCAATGTATGGGCCCAAAACACACATGTAATGTTCTTTTAGCAGGTAATATTCTCCAGAAGCTAGACTGCTGCATTTTGAACTAATTGCAATTTCCAAGTGCTCTTCATAGGCAGCCCTATGTAGAGCACTTTGAAGAAGTCATGAAGAATAAGTCACCATTGCAAGATCCTCACAGCTCAGCTAGAGCTGCAACTGGTATACCTTCTTGGCCACAACCTCCACTTGCCCATTCAGTAATAGCCATATTTCCAGGAGGACTCCCAGTTTGCACACTTGAATGTGATCCCTAACAAGACAGAACTGCTGTTTGTCCAGGACTCTCTGGCTCTCAATCTGCTCCTGTTTTAACTCTAGAAGGGGTGACATTCCCCATGAAGGAGCAATCATGGTCTCAGAAACCTTTGTCCATTTGTGGTCCTACCTGGCATAGGAGACCTGGCAACAGAAATTTATGCCTCATCACTACCAGGTGAGGCTACTGTAATGTGGTTTATATGGGTCTGCCTTTGAAGATTGTTCAAAAACTGCCTGCATACTGACAGGTAAGAACTGCTTACAGTTGTATTGTAGGCACCGCGTGGCTTTCTGATATGTTTCTAGGTACAGTTCAAAGTGTTGGTTTTAATCTACAAAGTCCTATGTGGGTTGGCTCCCAAACATCTTCAAGAATGCTTTCTTGAGGAGAAACCAGTTGATCCTGTGTGCTAATCCTAGATTGAAATGCCCATCGTTCCCAACATCTATGATGAGAGATGGGATAGGGACAGAGCTCAGGGACAGTGTTTTGCCATGGTGTAAAGGCTTGGCTGGTTCCTACCCTGACATCTTTCCAGAAGGCAGCTAAAAAAAGAACTCTTTTAGAAAGACTTTAAGTTATAATGTGCTGCCATTTAGACAAGGTTTGGCACTAAGGTCAAGGTTACTATTATTTCACTAACCTATTAATATTATTGCTTGTTGTTTTATTGATTACATGTTCGGATATTATATTTTTGGTTGTATTTGTACTGTAAATGGCTGTGACTTATTTTGATTTGATGATATATAAATATGATAAGCAAATTCATTAATGATAAGATTAAAGTCTGGTTTATATAGCAGAAATTTTTCCCAGACTCCCAGCACTGATGGATTCATGGTTACATTACTGAAGGAGTCAAACTGGACTTTTAACCTCCTTCTTTGTATATTTTTTACAAAACAGATGTAAGTTAACCTCATCACAGGCTTAACAAACTACTGTGCCTGTTGGACTTGATTTCTTTCAGAATAGTAGAAACTATCCAGTTAGACTGAGTCTTGATGGTGCAGTCTTGGAAGGGGGTTGTCACATGTAGCCCATGATATGTGTGATTTTGCCTGACCTACAAATTGGAGCATTTATGCCACATAGTGCTAACATTTTTATTCTGTATGACACTTTAGAAGAATAAAGTGCTTCAAGGTCCCTGCCTTCCACAATCAACTTCCCTCAGGAGCATTTGCCAAATGCAACCAAACTCTTGCAAAATAACACAGCAGTGTTTTTCTTAAGCCTTTCACTGCATCAGGAAAAAAGAGGTTTCTCCAAAGAATCAAAAACACAAAGCTAACCAGTTCACCTAAGTCCCTTGTTACACACTCAGATAATACTTAATTGCCATGTACATTGATGGTGTTAAACTTGAATCTTTTTTCCTGCTCCTACCCCAAACTGTATCATTCCAGCAATAAGTTTTTATTCCAAAAGTGATTTCAGTGTGCAGTCATATGCTTTTAACTAGGTCATACATGCAAGCATTAGTGAATTATTTAATTGGTGAATTTAACACAAGGATTAAGAACAGAACGTCTGACCTCCTCCTAAATTAATACACAGAGAAATACTAAAATTAAGCAGCAACAGTTCATTCCTCTAAATCAGCCTGAGATGGTGGGATAATATCAGAATAGTCAGTGCCAATATTAAGCAAGGGAAGCCTTAATTATCTCAAGGTTTTAGTTCCAATCTTGTAAAATCAGAATCCTATGCCACAAGTAGTCTATCAATCCTACTGGATGATTCATTCTAATTTAGTGATACACATAGTGAAACTGTGAAATAACATTGTAAAAAGGGTACATAGACCTCATGTTGATTTTGCTCTTTTCTGTCAATCATATATCTCACCTATATGAGTAGAAAATTCTACTATGTCAAAAATAAACATTAGGGACTAGTTGTAATAGGTTGAGCAAAAAAAGGAAAGAAATAAGATATAAGGAATAGACACACAAGAAAAACCATAGAAAGCCTCTGCAGCAGTGAAGGAAGGATACATTGCCATAGCAACAGAAGAGAGACTATTTTAGCAAAATCAATTTATTTGCATAAAATTGATCTGAAAGGTAAGGCCACCCCTTGAAAGATCGGCCTTTACAGTTATTTTATAAATACTTGCATAGAAGGTTTCAAGATCTGCACAAGAAATCAAATAAAACTGACTTTAAAAAAGTTAAGTACCAGTTCTCTTATTTCACCAGCACAGATACTGCTTATCTTCACAATGTATTACGCCCACAGTTGAGCAGTTTAGATCATTTTATCACTGAATAACTTTAAAACATCCTCAATAAAATCTTGTTCAATGGTCAGTGGTACCTGAGGCTGCCTCTCATGGTGTTATTCTGATTAAAGAAAAGAGTTTACATTGACACTGAATTTAGGTAGCATTTAGACATTGTTGTTTGCATTACTGTTACTAATTTTTACTCTATTTAAATAGAGCAAATAACTGTGAACTGTAAATGTTATGCATGTCAGGAGAAGAGCAGTTCCAGGTCAACAGTACTGTAGATACTTATGTATTCCATGCATAAGGAGGTAAACCTAAACACTCATTACTATCCTCCTCCCTTGCTTGACTTCTACTTATTTCTTTCTTAGAAGACTCCCTCAAGTAATAGAACCTTATTGAAATAAATGATAGGGCTGGATTTTTTGGTTAACTGATACATACACAAACCTTAAAGGTCCATCTTATGCTTAGACATTTGGGTATACTTTTTCTATTAAGGAAAATTCCTAATGTTTTAAATATGCCAGATAAAAACCAGAATGCATAAATTCTGTGGTGGTTTTTTGTTTTTTTTTTACTTGTCTCAGTTGCCTTAAATAGAAAACCTGCTCTCAAATGACTGATTTAACAGCAATCACTATAAGTTGATCATTGTGACTTACTGACTACAGATAGTTCCTGCACCTTTCAATCCAATTAAGGGAACAAAATAGGGTTGGGGGGGCAATAATGAATAAGTGGAAGGAAATACAGGGAAAAACAGATCCCTCCAAACCTGCCTTTGCCCCCTGATATGTTTTATTGACGTTTCTTATTAACTTGTGCTTCTCTTTCTTTATACTGACCTTAAGCTTTCTGGTAAAATATTCTATGTGAATGTTTAAATTCACATGGAATATATCCAGTGTTTTTTTCATTAAATTAGAATCACTAGCTCAGTTTTGACAGGTTGCCCAAAAAGAGGACAAATGCACACAGAATTATGATATGGGTAACAGACATTCTTTTCATTTTTTTTCTTGCTCTTGAAAGAATTGCTGTCTCTGCAAAACATGAGATTTTGAAATGTTGATTCTACAAGGCAGAGTGAGAAGTGATTTGCTGCATTTATGCCATGAATCATAGTTAAAAAGCAAATCTTAAGTGATGATCTGTTTCAAATATTGTATTTTCTTTGTATTTTATTGAAATTGTATACAGATTAATACAATACAACTCAGTAATGAGTAAAACCAGTGTTTCAGAATGGATCTGAAAATATACTAAGAAATGTAAATGAATTCCATTCATTTTAAGACTTCTATTTTCATATTTGCTCTATTTATTATGCATGACATACAGTTTTAATAAGATTGCAGATTCCTGATTAATGGATATGTTACACTTAATACAACATCAAATACATGTTTAACATTGCATATGACTTGAAGCAGTTCCTAATCCTGGCATCCTAAGCATACATTTCTATAAAAAAGAAGTGGATGGAAGTTATGTTACCATAGACAAATTTTACATTTTACCTGTTCATGATATATGAAATGGCCTTTAAAGCTCACAGTAAATTATCTATATATCCTTCTTTCCAGAACAATAAAAAGTTATATCTTAAGTATATGTTAAACATTCCATTAGTCATACCTTTATCCTTTACAAAGAAATGAAAAGTCCTTTAATCCTCATTGTGAAACAGAACCAGAAGAAAACACTAAAAAAAGAAGAAGAAACTATAAGAAGTGTGGATTAAATTAGAATGAGTTTATTTTTTGTACACGAACACACAATTTCATGCAAACATTGATTTTATTTCATATATGTATAGTCCATCCAGACATTAAATTCACTGGGTGATGCTGGGCCAGTCATTATCTCTCAACATAATCTACTTCACAGGATTATTTATGAGATAATACAAGCATTCATGAGCCAGTTTGGTGTAGTGGTGAAGGCACCAGGCTAGAAACCAGGAGACTGTGAGTTCTAGTCCCGCCTTAGGCACAAAACCAGCTGAGTGACTTTGGGCCAGTCATTCTCTCTGAGCCCTAGGAAGCAGGCAATGGCAAACCACTTCTGAAATCTTGCCAAGAAAACTGCAGGGATTTGTTCAGGCAGTTGCCAGGAGTAAACACTGATTTGAAGGCACACTTAGTCACACACACACAAAACCCCAAGTACTACAAACTGGGGTACACAAAAGTTTCAAATCTGAACCATTTTGAATTTGAAACAGCCCTTTTCCAGCTATACTAGAGAAAAGAAGCAAGTGAATGTCTCATTGCCAGCTTCTGACACTCACAAAATATTTGGCTCTCCCCCAAGAGAGACAACTCTTATTCTAAGATTTAAAAAAAAAAACCCTAGAAAGTAAAAAACTCAGCCATTATCACTTAATTATCATACTGCTGAGTAGAGGGTTGTTTCGTTTTTAGAAAAAGTGATCAACATCATTTCCCTTTCAAATCATGGCCCCTTCCAGCCAACTTGTCAGCAAGTCACAATGGCTGACCTCTTTTGGCAGCTTTATGTAATGAGATCGTGAGACAGGCACAGAAAGTCTCTGCTCTTTGCTCTTTCTTTCTCCCTTCACCTTTTGACATGAGTTACACAGCATTACATTCTACAGAAACCTGTGCACATTTTCCATGTCATGCAGTTGTACAGTTTTCAGATCCAGGCTCCAAATCTCCCCACAGCTGTCAGGTCTCCTGCCATCCTCTCTGGCTTCCACTTCTCTCAAGATACTCTCTCAGGTCAGATACCACTGCTGTGTTCTTGATTACCTTCTGAGTTTAGTCAACGTCCTTCTTCTGGGAATAATATATAGTAGTACGACTAGGCTGGTTGAAAAAGAGGCCCCTTGGGAACAATTCAGGTAACCAGGATAATTTTATTTGCTATCTAAGACAGCATTTCAGCTATCAAGGCAAAAGGTGTAACCAACATTTTTACAAAAATAAATGCAACCTTCTGTCTAATCTATATTAAATGTGTTAACTATTTCCTTCCTTCTTCTCAATTATACATGCAAGGCATTCATTTTTTAAAAAAAGATATGCAGGAGATTTTAGAAAGCAGGTCTCTTCATTAGCACAAAAATCAGTCTCTGACAGACAACCCCCCTAATTATCACAGACCATAGGTAGTCCTTGAGTTACAACCATTTGTTTAGTGACCATTCGAAGTTATGAGGGAACTGAAAAAGTGACTTGCAACCAGTCCTCACAATTACGACTGTTGCAGCATTCCCACAGTCATGTGATCAAAATTTGGGCACTTGGCAACCAGCAAGTATTTACAATGATTGCAGCATCCCAGGGTCATGTGATTGCCATTTGCGACCTTCCTGGACAGCTTCCAACAAGCAAAATCAATGGGGAACCGTGTGAAATGTTATAAAATTGGGTGCGCTTAACGACACCACCTAATGATGAATTTTCCAGTCCTTATTGTGATCATAAGTCAAGGATTACCTGTATGGAACATTCCAGAAGAGAGACATGGAAATCGGAATAAAAGTATATTTAAACCAACTGTGACAAACTGGGAGGGGGGATAGTTTTTCTGACACCCTCTATATGTTTCCAGGCTCCCTATATCTCTTCTTCCTTAGTGATCTGTCCCACTTTTCACTTTGCATATGTATCCTTTTCTGTTTTCAGAAACAACTTCTTCTGATGCCCTTTCCCCCCCCACTGTATTGTTTGCATTTGTAAAAAAATAATTGCAAAAAAATGTTTTTTCTCCCTATCCATTCAATCATGTCCAATTCTTGGAGACTGCCTGGACAAGTCCCTACAGTTTTCTTGACAAGGTTTTTCAGAAGTGGTTTGCCAGTGCCTCCTTCCTAGGGCTGAGAGAAAGTGACTGGCCCAAAGTCACCCAGCTGGCTTTGTGCCTGGTGGTGTCAGGTTCAGCCCAAAGAACTCCACAAGACAGTGCAAATACAGGTCTGTTGCGTTTATTAGCTTCCACCTCAAGACAGAAATCTCTCCAGACTGAACCTAAGTTCCCAAGCCAGCAAGCCACAACACCGTGAATTCCTTAGGGTGGTGCCAGTCTCATCTTCTTAAACTTCCCACGCTCCTGTGAGGGCTAAGGAAACGCATCTCCCTGAGCATGGCCTTCATAACGCCATTCCATCACAGGTGGGACTAGAACTCATGGTCTCCCAGTTTTAGCCTGATGCCTTAACCACTAGACCAAACTGGCTCTTTAATTTCAAATAAAAAGTCTTAAAAATATCTATTCATCTTAAGCTTGTTTTCCCATTAGCTTTTCCTGCTGTGGAATCCTAATTATTTATGAGAATTATGTTCTGAGTTTACTAAAATCCACTTTTCTGAAGTCCAAGATATATATTCAATTTTACTCAGCTTTAGTTATCCTTAACTGTATGGTAATGTTTCCTCAATGTTCATTATCTGTTCACTTCATTCACTTAGTTTTCCCTTTTGATTAATATCAAGTCAAGGATCACGTATCCTCTAGTTCCTTCCTCCTTCCTCTAAAGAAAACAATGGTCAACAAGTTAGGAATTGTCTGAAAGAACTATACTTGGCAGTGTTTCTCTCTCAACAGATGTAGAGGTAATTCAAGTCCCTTACCATTACTACTTCAGGCTTGTTTAAAAGATCTGCATTTCACTTTTGGAAAACATCACTCATACATTCTCCTTAGCTGAACAGGCAATTGTAGACACCAATAATAGTATTGCTTTTATTCCTTCCTACAGTCCTGGATTAACAGTTAAGCAAAATAAGTATGTGCTTATGGCACCAAGGGAACATCACAGAGGTTTTTTTTCCTTATCATGCCTTTAAGTCTTTTACTGCCACACTCAACTTTAGTTTTCAGCACTTATTGAGTCTTAATGTCTTGTCAGGCTTTAAGCAATGGAAGGGCTGAGGTGCACCATTGTTGAGCTGTGCTTAGGCCATCAGTTGGCTTTAATCTGGCCCTGATTTAATTCCAGAAACTACCTATAATATTGTCCAGTTAATTCATTTGGATTTCTGAGCAGAGGTGGATACTTTTAACATACTGTGCAATTCCTCTTCCCTTTCTGTGGCTTCTTTTCATTTTGAATAAATTTTATCTTTCAACTGCTATATTCCATTCATGGAAGACATCCCACTATGTTTCCATTATATCTCTTAAATCATGTTTGCCTTCGTGTACTAGGAGTTGGAATTCATCTTCTTTATTTCTTATACTCTGAGTATAAGTGTATAGATAAAGCCATGTATTTTATGAGAATGTTCTTTTTGTCACTGAATGGCTTAATGGGTCCTATTACAGCAACACTCCCACTTCTGTCTATAGTGCACAATTATATAGCACACAACTATAATCTGGGATCCAGACATTAAATATCATTTACAGAACTCTCCTTTTCCTTTCCAGTATCCTTGCATGGATTAGAAAGATGGATAAGAATTCCATCTCAACTTCCAAGGATCTTGACTTTGCTTTCCAGAACTTCAAAGGTTT
Organism: Python bivittatus; assembly: GCF_059951505.1. Taxonomy (NCBI): domain Eukaryota; kingdom Metazoa; phylum Chordata; class Lepidosauria; order Squamata; family Pythonidae; genus Python; species Python bivittatus. The sequence goes on along the minus strand of NW_028277058.1, from coordinate 34,560,819 downwards.
ATGGTGGTATGGTTGTAGCTGCAATATCATTTGTCCCCATGTGGATTAGCAAGAAGAAATAATTGTCAATGGATTTGCTGTTGAAAGTTGTTCTGACACATCCCTGATCTTTGCTCCTGGCAAACAGCATACTTCATGAGATAGTTGGTCTGGTCTATACACATTTGTTTTGATTCCTCATAGGAGAAAGTCACTAGCTATCACAATTCTTCTATCTTCTTGCAGAATACAACTGCATGCTCTCTGCCCTTCAAGGACCCATAGTACCTACACAGTGCCTCTTTCCCCTCCCCTAAGACTCAGGGCCTATTTCATCTGTGAGAGGCTGATATCTGTTTCTGAATAAAAATAATGAGCATATCTTTTATTTCCCTTGCTTCTGACTATCACTGTTGGGCACTGGACTTGTTCCTTTGATTCTCTTTCTTATGGAGAGTTACCTCCTCCATTGCTCTTGTAGTCACAAATGTTTTTTCTGATATTAGAAAATGTAGTCCTCCTGCATCAGGTGAAGTATAGTTGTACTCTATTTCCTTTCTTCAGTTACGCTTATGAGATTGTACATGTTGCAAATATGTATTAGCTTGTTCTCAAGCAGTAATACAAACATGCCCGAAGCATTGCAGATCTTGACTGCAGACTCCAGACCATTACTATTCAGTTTTCTCAATGTACCTTTAAGAACTTTCTTTCTTTCTTCTTTCTCAGGCTCTCAGATTAGCTATATACAAACTTTTGACTTTGAGAGAAAATCTCTTACACTTTCCAGCTGTGAGCTCTTTCAGACCCTTCACTTAGGAACAACACTTAGGTTGTTGGCATTTTGGAAAGACTTAATCCCAAAAACCAGAGATGCAACCTACTTAAAAAAAATAAGACTTTCCACTATGAACTGATCAAGGACCTGTGATAGGACCAAGGAATGCTAATGGTAGTTGCTAAAAGGCTTCTGCCATCCAAATAAGCATCTATAGGGGGAACAGGCAGAAAACAAGGCCAGACAAGCTTCAGCTGATGTTCAAGTCAATGTGCACCTAATCATGGCAAAGAATACACACAGAAAGCAAAACTGTCCTCCTAAAACTGCTGAATGCTGTAAATGCAAGACAGTAGGACATTTTGCAATTGTCTCTCATACTTGAAAAGTTGAAAAACATGGGGATAACAATGAATGTTTCTTTCTGGAACTGTGCTTTCTGGTCATGGAGTGTAGTCTATCTGTCTCCCTGTAGATCTTTGCAAATTAATAGCCACGCAGCGTGCGTTAAAACTGAAACTGAGGTTGATGTAACTGATTTCAGAAATAGTTTACAGAAGTGTCCAGAGTTTGCTTCTTTTCCAACAGATCATCAAGTGCTTTGTGTGTTTGGCAGCACAAATTTATAGACAATTCATATTCAGTACAAAGTCAGAAATATGAGCACAAAGTATATATCATATATGATCAGATAGCTTTCTAAGCCAAAAGATAGCTATCATAATGGAACTAGTGCACCAGGTAGAATAACTCACCAGAGAATAACAGAGAATTAGGAACCTTGAAGATAATTCCAATAAAGGATTAAAGAAGGACTGTATTCTATAACAGTGCATAGAGCCAAAATGGCATCCGTTCTATAAAGCCTAACTGGAAAGGATGATCCAATGTGAAACACACTGCACCAACAGACTAGTGTGCAACAATAGTATCAAATCCCCAGAAAAATGACATAGCTTGCATATACATAGATTGGAAAACAAAACTGAACACAGCAGCTCTTTCCTGCTACAGATGACATTCTTCCTCAACTTGCAGGTGCTCAAGTTATCTTATGCCTGATGCTGCCACTGTGTTTTGGCAGATCCAATATGATTCAGATTTTGCAAAATGTATTTTAAACATTCTTTCGTAGATTTGTCTTTAAAACATTATTTTTTTATTTCTAGCACTCCCAAGTTATGCCAGAGGCAAATCTTTGAGCTTCCGCCACATATGAAAGGCTGTCAGATTTTTATGATGTCTTGGATTATGGCTTTATTCATTTATTACTTCAATTTATATAGCCCCCATCTCAAATACATGATTCTGGGCAGCTTACAACAACTGAAAACAATATAAAAAACAAAGTACAACATACAAATCATATATCAAACCATATAAAAACCATACTACACAATCAGCAGCCAAGGTATAAAAAAGCAATAACAACAACAATCAACATAACCACTATACAGGCTCTACCACACACCCAGATCCCCAAGCCCAGTGGCCAAACCACACCTGTAAGGCCTTCCAAAAAGCCAGTAGGATTAAGACCAATCTGATTCTGGGGGAATCAGGGTGGGTGCCACAACAGAAAAGACTCTCTTCCTGGGCCTTACTTACTGACAATGAATATAACCAGTGATTATCTAAAGTCTAAGTAACTATAAAGATTGATGGCCTGTAGAAAGAAAGTAGAAGGAGAAAGCTGGGGCTGCCAGACCCTTCCCAGGGATCTCTATCCTCACACATCCCTCTACCTAAATTCCAGGGAATCTAAATATGGCTATCCACCCAGGGGAAAGAGTTTTACCTGGGTGGATAGTTTTATACTCCTTTTCTTGAATGTGGAGATGCCCCTATTCATCTGGCGTTCAGGTGGGCAGAACTGGGAATACCTAGAAATCAGATTTTAAGTGAATAGGTCCAGATTTCCCATTTTAATCAGGTCTACCAAGCCTAAATGGAGTGTATCATGCTTGTTACAAAGCCAGTACTGAAGTAATCAAGAAGGATTTTTATTTGAATAAAAGCAATAATATAGGAATACGAGGGAATAGTTTAACTGCAAAAAAAGCCATGTGGATGAGATCTGCATTTATTTATTTATAAATCAAATTTATATCACCGCCCAACTCCCCCATAAGGAGGGACTCTGGGCGGTTCACAACCAATTCCAAAACCAGCACACAGTAATCTAAGTAAATAATCTAAACAAACAAGGAGATATACAAAATCACTCAAAATCAAGCATGCAGCAACTGAACAGAAATTTAAAAAAACTCACATGCAACTAAGTAAATAGTTATTGCCAACTTTTCTTTACTGGCTCCCATTTTCTGTGTGTTTTCAAAGCTTTGGCCTTGAATCTTCAGGCCCAGTTGCATGAAATCTCTTTTCTTCAGGTATCTGCTTTCAGCAGAGGCCTCCAACCAAAACCCACCCAGAAACCAAGGAAATCATAACTTCCTCTCCCCTGAATCCCACTTTTCTCTTGCTGGGAAAGACAATGACTACATTTTGACAATGTTTAAAAGTTCCCCAAATAACCACTTGTTGTTCAGTCATTAAGTTGTGTCTGACTCTTTGTGACCCCATGAACCATATCATGCCAGGCCTTCCTGTCCTTCACTGCCTCATCACTCAAAATCAAAAGTCCCCTTAATTTATTATACTCCCATCTTTCAGTTGAGGCTAAGGGTGAAGAATATGTCTAAAGGAGGCGTAACTTATTAGTTTATTGGACTTACTCTAAACCCAAATCAGCTGTTAATGAACTTTTAGGAAAAGTTAATAACCATAATGGAAAAGTTATATGAATAGTGATAGAAAATGTATGTCCTGTTTGAGCTCATAAACTCAGATGCTGTCTTCGTATGGCCCCCTGGATAGCACATTTACCACAAAGTTAGTTTTGTCTTTTACAAAACTGAAGTTATATTCTTGCACAACTAAATTCTTACAACCATCAGAGTACAGCATGATCTATCTACAATTAAAAGTGGTAACCACACAGACACTGATACAACTTCTCAAAGGCATTCTTTCAAATGCCCTGAATAGAGTACCTATTATCCATATCAATGGAGGTGGCGGTTAGGGAAGTGTATCCTGTGTGTGTCATGGCCTAGGCAGCAATCTGTTTGCCAGACTTCTGTCTTCTGAGATCTGTGGGATTTCATGTAACTCTTTCAGTCTCCCAAACAAATGTTATCTGGAACATCCTTTTCCTCAAATTAATTATACCAAGATGTTAAACATCAGAGCTTCTCATGCATAGTAGAGCTTAAGGATAGTCACATGATAGACTCATGAGTTTAAACTGGATTCCTGGGAACTTAACCACATATTCAGTTCCTTGCCCCCCCCCCCCCGAACTAGTATGGCCTTTCCTTAACAATCTGGGTTTTGTTTGCACCGACTGAACTAAAGATCAATATTTGATTTCCTGAGATAAAACTGCATTCTCTGGTATGTTCATCATATAGGACCTTTTAGTAACTTTACTCCTTCTGTAGATTCTTATGGGTCAAGCTATAAACTCTCAGGACAATTTGAAGTCCAATGTACATACAAATAATTTTCTTCTGACTGCATATGCTCAGTCTGCTCCCAACCACCCACCTTTAACAGTTGGTATGCATTTGCTCACTTGTTCCCAGTACCATATTTGCAACCTTTCCCTTCAAGAAAGCTTAAAGATTTTCTGTGGTAGGAGGTAGTCAACTGGATAAGGAGGACAAACAGACACAGGCAAGTGCCATTCCCTTTCTTCTCCCTTGGTAGCTCACCTTCCTCCAGCCCAACACTGTTGCCAAGAATTATCCTTGTGAATCCAGCTGTCATGTTAGAGAAGGTCTGGGTGGCAGAAGGATGAGTGGAAGAGACTCTATTCTGCTCCTGTTGCAGGAGCTGAGATTGGAAAAAGCAGAAGCAATGGTGATATCTTCCCACTTCATATAGGCAACAACAAAGTGAACACACGCTAAAGCTACCAGGGCTGAAGTATCACTCCTGCACTGAGATGGCAATAGTGCATTCTCATGTATGGCAGACATGAGTTGTCTGAGCTGCATACTTCTGTTTGAATCCTTTTCCACCTCCTCTTTGGCAAAGAAGAACTGGGAGGAGGAGCAGGGAGGAGAATTAAAAATTCTACACTTGTTCTACTTTTGCCTCCAGTAGTAAAAGATTTGGAAATTTGACTCAGAAGCAGAGGTTCCTTAGAAACTGCAGCTTTCCTTTGAAAGACAGTCTATCTGCAGTAGATAGCCTGTAGCACCTCTGACAATGTTGAGCTACAGCACTCAAAATCCCTCATCCTTGGCCAGATTGCCTGGGGCTGCTGGGAGCTGAGAATTCAGCAACATCTGCATCAAGCTCTTGGCAACCAACTGCAACCCAAAACAAAGTTTTCCCAGATTTTCCTTTAACTAGGTTTATTGGAAAAATATGCAATAAGATTACAGAAATTTCAGCAAATGAATTGTTTTTACTTTAGAACCCAATTTGTCTCTCAGTTTAATACTAAAACTTTTTCACAGACTGTCTGTAAATAGGTGAGGGGGCTAATCATTTTCTTGACAGGTGAGGAACATGCAGCTGGCTGGTTGCCAAGTTCTGAACATACTGTTACAATCTGCAGGGCCACAGATAAAATGTAACTGTTAAAAGTAAGTAGCTTTTGTATCAAAGTCTCAGTGTTAAGACCCTCAGGTTAAAGAACTTGTGACAAATTGAGTTTGAGACCCCTGATTTACAGAGTCAAGAATCTGTAGGGTCTCAAGCTGACAAAGTGGGAATGTATAATGGTAGGGCTCTCAACCTGCCAGGTCCCCAAATACAAAGATAACTCTGTGAGATTCAAGAGTTGGTGGGTAATCAGCTCCTCCTTCTCTCTGCTTCTCCTGCCATCCATGACTTCTTTGTACTGCAGAGGGAACAAATCCTCTGTTGTGTAAAAGGCTTCATTTTTGTCTGTAATAAAGATTCTACTCTAATCAAGTCATGTCTGAGAAACTTCTGCATAGTTAAGCTTATTGTTAAATAAGAGGTTAAGTATTTGGAAAACTCAGATTTATTGTCATTCCAGGTGTGAAGTCTGATTTGCTCTCTCTCTCCCCTACTCGTATAAGAGGAGTGCTTTTGCCTAGAGACCAAGGATAAAACAAGGGTGACAGACCCTTCTGCAACCCCAATAACCAACTCCATACTGCTTTGCTCCAGTCAGACCCACATGACAACTCAGATGGACCAGTTAGCCCAGACAGCAAATCTGGGGCAGAATCTACCAAAACCTGTAGTTCCCATACCAGATCCACCCCAAGATCATTCAGCCATTATTGGAGTAGCTGCTGCAGTCCTTCAACATAAGTATCAACTTCCTTGCCTGACAATTATGATGAGAATCCAAGGAAAAGCTACTGCCTTCTCACTCAATGCAATTATATATTCCCCTGAAACCAGATGATTTTCTCACAGACCTAACTTACGTAGGATTTATAATTATCCAAATAACTGAGGGAGTTTCTTCTGATTTAAAACAGCATAATCTTGGGCAACTACACTAATTTTGTGGCACACCTAAGAGCTAACTTCGAGGATCTGGTCAAGCAAGTGATTGCCAACTGTGAAATCTTTCACTTATAACAGAGTAAATGTTTGGTGTGAGAGTTTGCTGCTGAGTTTCAGTTGTTAGCTCAGGATGTGGGCTGGAATGAAAGAGGCTTAATTGACCAGTTCAAAGAGGGACTGTCAGCTGAAATGTGGGATGAGCTCATTCATCAAGGCACCTCTGATAGGGTGAAAGCATAAACACAATTCTGCTTGGGCATCAGTGGAAAACTCAAAGAATTGCAACAAAATATAGGCAGTAAGTAAAGGCATCCTTATTGTCTTTCGTTACCTCATCCCTTTTCTCCTTCATTTCAGATTTCAGAAGCTGAACCCATGTTGCTGCAAGCCAGCAGACACTGCTATCTGCCCAAGAAAACTTGTGCTGCCACATACAAGGCCTGTATCTACATTGTGAAGAACCTGGCTACTTCACACATGAGTGCCCTGCTAAGATCCCCACCTGAATCATCAGCAAACTGCTATACTGTGGGAAAGGAAGACATTTTGCAAGCAGATGCTCAAAACATACAAAATCTGGCTTGCTGGGAAATGAGGCAGTCCCAGTTCAGAGGCTGGGGCAATGAGAAATTCAGTGAAGCCTAGACATGCAAAGTTAAATGATATTAGTCATTCCTTTTATCTTACAGACCAGAATAGCACTAGAATATAATTGCAAGCCATAGTAGATTCTGATGCCACAGGCAATTTCACTGAATTTTATATTGCATGCAAATATACTTTGCCCATCTAGTTTGTCCCACTTTCTGTTAGGGTTGAGTCTGGTGATGGCTGCCTCTTTTGCTCAAGACTCATCACAGAGTCCACAGGACCTCTACAACACACTACAGATGATCATAAGTAGTTTCTGCAACTTTATTTGGCCTCTTCATTACATTTCCTTACAATAGTGGAAAAGGACTAGCTGATAATCCACATATTAATTGGAATGAGGATGACAGCAATTTTGGGATGCAAGATTCACAGCCTGCAGGGTGTCTAACATCACCACTCCCTACCACCATTCACCAAATATAGCCTCCTACCTTGCCTGCCTCATACATGGACTTTTTTTTTATTATGTTTTTCATTAATCACTTAAAAAAACCCCATAAACTGTGCTGATGTGTTTGGGAAGGAGGAACTGTCCTCATCAGTTTTGTGATTGCAGTTAATCTCATCCCTAGAGCCCAGATTTCCACAAAGTACTACTACCCAATGTCAAGCAGAGTTACACTGCCTAAAAGTCACTGATAAACATTTAAAAGTCTTTATACATTCCTCTTCTTCCCCTATCAGTGTTCTTCACTTTTTTTTTTATCAAAAAGAAAGATGTCTCCCTATGTGTAAACCAAGATTTCTGGCTCCTAAATTCTGTAAGTATTAGGGATCATTTACTCTCTTCCCCTCATTTCTGAGCTCTTGGAAAACTTGTAGAAAGTATGCATTTTACTAGACTGGATCTCTTGAGAATCATATAGTCTCATTCATACAAAAGAGGGCCATGAATATTTAACAGTCTTCGATTCTTCTTATGGAATGTTTGATTTTATAATAATGTCCTCTGACCTTCAGACAATGACAGTGGTTTTCCAAAGGAAGGCTTAGCTGTTCCTCCTTTACAGCTTCCCTTTTTAATAATATTCAACTTTTGGATTAACTGTCTCTCTCTCACACACACACACACACCCCACCCACATACCTACACTTGCCAATGTCATATTTTCTTGAACATTCAAAGTAATTCCTACAGATTCTGATCTCAGTTATTCTTGAATGATGTATGGCTCTCAAATCTGTACTAGACCCAGTCAGCTGCTGGGGGAGTGCTAGCAGTTCTATATAAAAATATATGATCTGCATAGCAGAGGACTCTAACATCTCTAGTTTTAAAGGAGTCTGAGTAGTAGGAGCAGAAAAGTCCTTGTAGTTCTTCATGAACTACAATTAGCTCTTGCTTTGTACAAGACAACTTTTTTTATTGTATCGTATCAAGCTAAAACTGTTCATTATTGTTTTCAAGGCTTAGGTTTGGTCCAGTAGCTACGAACAACTGTGCTGGCTCCAGCTCAGTTTATACTAGCCAAATACTTCCTTGAAGACTGACATTCTCATTGTATATTACCTAGATTTCAAGGTACCTAGAGAAATTGACCAGAGGTAGACAGCAAGAGGATAACTACTCCCCTGAATACCATTCTGATTGTACACCTAAACATTAACAACCTACAGCACGCTTATAGTTTCAATTTTATATATATAAACTACTAATCAAGACATGATACAATTGTGCATTTTGAGAAATAAAAGTTCTATGGGAATATCATCAACTGTTGCAGGTAAAACATAATGAGCAGAACTGGATCAGAACAAATGTCTGTCATAAATGTCTTCCCATAAGCCAGCTGGACACCTGGGGAAGTCTAGAATCAGGACTTCAGCAAAAGTTCCTTTGCTTGCTATTGTTTTCTAGCAGTTGATATTCAGAAGTATGTTCCCCCTAATTCTGGAAGTATACAGTAGTTCTCATAGGTTAATTATCTGTGAATTACTTGGACCCTGTTTTAAAACTTCTGATGTTGATGGCCAGTGCCTTGTCTCAAACTGAATTCTATATCTAAACTATATAATCTCTAACAAAGTACATTCTTTTGTCTATTCTGGATCTTCCACTATTCACCCATTTAATGGCTGTGTGTCTTAACCTTATGAGAAGGAAAAAATTCTACATTAAGTACTACATCATGCAGATTTATATAAAGGAATTATAAGATTGTAGTGGGGCCTGCAGGCTACCTGCTGACTCTTAAATGAGTGGCCTGGTGGTACTTCTATTTCTTCTTTCCTAGCTAATCTTTCTACTAGCTAGATCTTCAGGAACATTACTAATTCAAATGCTGGTGCTTACCAGCTGGGACATGTATACAGAACACCTAGGTATGTAAATAACTTGATTATAATTGATGTTTCTGTGTGCTTGTCTCAATTGTGCATTCAGGATCATTTAGTTTTCCGTTCATGTCAGAATGACCACCTCATGTTACAGAGGTTCCTCCCACCTAGCTCCTACTCTTTAGAATCCAATCCCCTTGAATTACATTTGGAGTCTGATCTCCTGAGATTTAAAAAGGCTCCTAAAACACTTCTTTTTCAGGACATTTATGAACTGGAAGAAATGTCAGTGTCAGTACTAATTTAAGCTATGGTAGTGCTGGAAGTAGATAATGGTTTAGATTATTATATTGTTATACTACTGATACTGGTTTATGCTGCACTGTAATTTTTATTGTTTTGCATGTACCACACTTAAATATAAATGCTTACTAAATAAAAATTCAACTACTATCTCTTGGTTTGCTCAGATTAATGAGTGGTGGCTTTAGTATACAGATCTAAGCCCTGTGTAAATTGTTCTTTTTTTTCCAAAATGTTTATATTAATTTTTAAATAATTTTTTTATACATGAACCCTTTTCATATTTTCCCCTTGCCCTTACTGAAATAAAATTCTTTGTATCTTATTGGGTTTGTGCTAATATTATCCCTGCTTAGGCCTAATTTTGTGTGTGTGTATGTGCGTGTGCATGCGCCGCTTTCAAGTAGTTTTTGACTCCTGGTGACTGCCTAGACAAGTCCCTCAGTTTTCTTGGCAAGGTTTTGCAGAAGTAGTTTGCCATTGCCTCCTTCCTAGGGCTAAGAGAGAGTGACTGGCCCAAGGTCACCCAGCAGACTGTGTGCCTAAGGTGGGACTAGAACTCATGGTCTCCCAGTTTCTAGCCTGATGCCTTAACCACTACACCAAACTGGCTCTCATAATCCTGGTTAAAAGGGGGAAATGGAGCCACTTAGTCCTGGGGAGAGAGGTTTCCTATTCTGCTCCATCCAGATTCCAGTTGAGGAGAAGTATCTATCCACTCAAGTACAGGTGGTAGCATTGCAAAGCTACCTGCCTGGTGGAGCTTTCACCCGGATCCCACAGGAACTTAGGCTCATGTTAATGTTTGACACAGAAATGTATAACCACTACCTCCCTTGCTACATAGCCATTTTTTAAATCCCCTTTCTTATCATTCCTGATATGGAATTTGCTCTTTTCACAGCTATCACTGATTTTTCTCCAAAGCTGGAATTTTCCTATTACTTTCCTATGTTGCTAAAATTCCCTGAAATGTTAAATTTTTGCTTTTGAAAATGTCTAAAGGTTATTTTTTCCCCTTTACATTTTGCTGCAACCTCTCAGATCCTATAATTATATATGAAAATGTTTTCAGTCATAGTTTTTACTTTTCCAGGCAATCAGTGAGAAGACTAGCCACATCCAATCTCTTCTCCGAATACCCTATTTAACTACAAGGCACTGTGCCAAATCCCAGCAAGGGTAATCTTGGATGTCATCCAAGAATTCATGTAAAGGCAGAACTCTTAGGTAGTACACTAAAACAATATTATTGCCAGATCAATGTCTGAGCAGCTCAGGAAAACAATAGACGAATCCTATCAGAGGAAAACCATGGGGTATTGTACTTGCTTCTTTGTCAGTGGATAACTCTGACATCTGAAAGCATCTAGTACCTTTGTTTGCTTGCTTTGATTAATAAAACACATAATGCCATTTCAATCACAGGTAGCAACAGCTCAGCTATAGTCCAATTCCAAAGACAAGTTGGGTCTGGCTAATAAGATGAATGTTGAAAGCAGCTGTGTTTTAACAGGTTATGAAAACTGTGCAACAATGTTTTTGTTGCACTGTGTATTTGCCAAGCATAATGGTTCAAAAAGTCTATCTCATAAAACCCTTATTGTCTCAAATGTATAGTTTTCTGCATGTAAAAGAGAACTATTTAGTAGGCACCAATGAAAGGGGCATTTGAGTTGCTGCTATCATAAAAAACTACTTCTCAAATACTATTTCCACTCCCACATCTGATGGCATCTTTTCAAGAAACACAAGAAATCCCAAATTATTACAGGCCTGACAAGCAGATCTCTACATTTACAGGTAGTCCTCATTTGGCAACCACAATTGGGACAAGCAACCTGGTAGTTAAGCAAAGCCGTTGCTAAGTGAAACCGCAACTGTGCTCATGATCTTACTTCAGCTTTCCTTTGTTTTACAGACCCATGAAGGTCGTAAATGTGAGGATTGGTTGCAAAGTTACTTTTTCATCACCATCGTAACTGCAAACAGTTGCTAAACAAGGACTACCTGTATCTTTTTCAGGGATGGTCCCTTCTCACCCTTGAAATTTAAATCTTTTTTTTACTTTCCCATTGCTAACTCTAGTTCTTTTGTTGACTTCTTCAACAGCATCTCATTTTTTAATCCTTCACTCTTTTCACCAGTTTTCTCTCCAGAGGCTTTCAAATGTTTTTTTCCATCACCTAGGTAACCAACTTTCTCCCTGCATTCTCTGGTGGATTTGTTTACAATGTTATATTACATATTACATTTCTTATATCTGGTAAGTCTTCTGAAGATGACAGGTTACTTGGGGTACCTGAAAAATTATATAAAGAATAACTTTCATTTGAAGCAAGAAGATACAAAATTGCTTATATGAATCAGTGATTGTATAATGAAGAAACTGAACTTGCTCTGAGCTTTGTGGGAATACAAATAGTAACTAAGTTACTATTGGCATTACTTTTTCAAAGTTATTAGCACATTCAGGTGCTACTCAATGATTGAGTTCACACATCACACTAAACCATGATTTCTTAAATGAGACATTATGGGGGGTTCACATACTGCAGCAAACCATAAACCAGGGCCTACAAACCAGAGAGTTGGGATTCATACAACACACCAAGTCTATATTATGGATTAGCTTGCGGTGCAAATTAAACTAATGACTGCAGAGCATTGGCTTGCTAAAAATTATTGCAATGGTAAGAACCTTTAGATCAGGATGATCACATTTTTTATTTTTTAAGTTCATTTATTCATCTACAGCTAATCCCATGAATACATACAGTTTGTTCCTTCTGGAGTATATGATTATGGAGGCAATAATGACAGGTGAGGTTAATAAAGGGGAAATATGAATGTATATAGATATATAGATAAAAATAAATGTTAGTAATTTTAAGACTAGCCCTATTTTCACTTGCAGTAAGATACAGGTAAATACTTTTCCCACTTTGGATATACTTTTAAATTTCTGTAGCCATTACAAAAAGTATTTATGCAGAATTTGATAACTGGTAAAGAGATGAACCTGAACTAAAGCATAATATAAATTTTATATACAATTAACATTTTAGAGCAGTGCTTCCCAAACATTTTGCTTTATTACCCAAAACTCAGGGGGAAAGAAGGGCACAGTGTGTGCATACAAGTGAAGGGGGGAAGGAGGGCATGATGTGTGCGTCCGAGCAAAGGGGAAAAGGAGAGTGCGGTGCATGCAAGCAAGGAAAGGCCAGGATGGGTAGGGAGACTTACCCAAGCAACTTGTGACCTCCCCTGCTGGCTTCCCCACTGACTTTGCTTGGGGGGAGTCATTAGGGAAGGTTTCAAATGGTGATCATGTGACCGCGGGATGCTGCAACCGGTCATAAGTGCGAACTGGTTGCCAAGCGCCCAAATTTTGTTCACATGACTGCAGGGGTGCTACAACAGGTAGAACTCTGAGGACGTAAGTCCCTTCCTTCAGCACCGTTGTAACTCTGAACAATTGCTGAATGAAGGGTCGTAACTCGAGGACTACCTGTGTTATAAAAACAATATAATTGAATGACCTTTATGTCATTTCAACAAATTACCATTGGTAATTTCATCAATTTTCGTCTTAACAGGAATATTTTGGGAGATTTTCAAATATATTTTAGTACATGTGGCAATCTTTAAGTCAATTTAAATGTCCCAGTTGTGAATGGGTTTGTGTGTTCTTACCCAAAGAAAAACCACTTTTATCCAATTTGGGGTAATTTACCCAGGTTTGGGAAGCAATGCTTTAACATAGGTTAGAAGAGGTCTTAATAAAATAGAAACAGAGGAATCCTGAGTACCAGGTTGGGTGGATGAGGATATTTGGCTTCTGCAATGACTTATGATGATAGAAAAATGACAATCCTAATGTTGACATCACCACACAAATCCTACCATAATGTACTTGTGTTTCAAAGTCTGATGCAAGTTGTGGGGTTTGCATCATGATTTCATGATATGTGTTTCACCACTTGTCCCCCTTAGCCCACACAGATGCCTATGGGCGGGCAGATGGAATTCATAGTGAAAATATAATTACGTTCAGATAACTGCTGGCTCATAGTGGTAAACATAAAGACATTTCCTTTGCGCACCCCCCCCCCATTCCTACCTGTAAGGATTTCTTTTCTGTTATTTGTTTTCTTAACTTTTCCCTCTCACTGAAAGCAATGAGAGGGAATTAACTGTGTCAGTTTCAAGACTGAGGTACTTTCAGGATTATCCTTTGGGGTATTTTGCAATACTAAGGGAATTTAGGATATTGCCATTCACTCCATTTCTGTACAGTTTCTGGAAAGCTGCAAATAATTTCCCACCACCAAATCAGGGAAGCCTCTTTCTGGACAGAAAGGGATATCTTAATCCCAGAATTGTTCCTTTTTATAATTAAACCCAAGGATTAACACACAGACACTTTTCATACTTTGGGAGTTTTTTCCTGTCCTGATTCCACACTATCATTGTGATGCCATGTGCCCTATGAAAGAAATTTACCATGCAACATGTTGCTTTTTCTCCCTAGGAATTTAGCACTGTTTGTCCATATAACTATTCCAAATTATTTACATACTTGCATCATGCTGTTCCGAGTAAATCACATTTCAGCAGGGCCAAAGGCTTATTTAACTCAGGACTGTTTCTGTCTCAGCTGTTTTAATCCAAATGGGGATGCAGCCTGTTTGAAAGGTCCCACCCACAGTGCACTGTTTTGGGAATCTCTGCAGGGATCTCTGGGATAAGTGCCCAGAAAGCCTGTAAACGGAATCTAAAATTACTTTTAAGCCAGACAATCCAAATGTGAATGCAGAGCAAGCCCATAACAGTTTACATTAAACCATCTGCATTCAAGATGTGGCTACACAGCTAGCTGAATTTTCTGGGTTGCCCAGCCTCTATTATGGCTTCATCCACATATATGCTGAATCACAAGCCAACTGGCCTGACTTACATAATTTCTGACAACATTATGAGATATACAGTTAAGGATGGAAGAGAAGGAAAGGAAATGGAACTAATTAACTATTTTTTAAAATTTATAACCCTCATTATTAGCAATAGGGTATTCAAGGCAGCTCACAAGAGAAAATAAAAATACAGCAAACACTTAATTGGAACAATATTTTAACAGAGCATCTTAGTGTCATTAATTATTGCATTTATGCATTTGAACTTTTGCAATTTTGCATACATCAGGTTAATAGTTACCAATTAGTGTTGCTCCACAATAGTTAATGTCTATAATGACAATACCTATAAAGCTAGTTACAGTCCAGAAGCTCACAGTCCAGAAAGAGTAAGATTACTGCAGAAGAATCTCTTGCTTGATCTTCCGGACAGTGACATTCCTGCAAACATGTCAAGGTCAAAAGTAAGGATATAATTTGTTCAGTGTTTGGATTTCGGTTTCAGCATAATGCAACAATAAGATTTGAAAATCAAACTGTTTTGGGTAAGAAATATATTAATTTCAGTTCCACAAGTTTTTAGGGAAATAAAAGTACTGTCTTGGATTTAAAAAATGCTATTGTCTGGAGATACTGAAGCAATTTTCGACAATAAAGTACTGTGTTCTAAGAAAGGCTCTTAACTTCACTCCTCTACATCATCCACCCAAATCTCAGATTGCATCATACAAATATATAGGACTACTATCTCTGTGATTAGCTCAGTATTTATAATCCTGCCTCAGTAAAACTTCATGTTTCACTGAGCAGGAAGTAAAAAAAAAAACCTTAATGTTCTCTGAACAAATAGAAGATTTCATACAATACTTTATTAGGATAAAATCCCCATTAGTATCACAGGGAAAAGCCATGGATTACATACTCAAACCAAGAATACTGCAAACTGTTTTTGTTGCAAACTCTTTAAGTCTAGCCACACTAGGTTCCAAAGGAAGAAAGGATGGGAAAATCAGGTTAGAATCTTATTGTCTTGAGAAGGAAATGATCACCAAAGAGCATTCCATAGGTGGCAGCAGCTTGAAATGAGACTAATTTTAAATTCCACCATTAATGAACAACATCAGAAGAAGACTGCATCAGAGCACAACCTAGAACTACATGACAATTCCAACCAGATATATATGCTGAAAAATTGAAATTTAAAATTGTGGAGCTGAGAGCACAATTTGATGTGTTACTCCAGGTCCAGGAACATCTAAGAAGAGACACACCCAAGAAATCTAAACAAATCATTACTTTGGAAAAACAATTCTTAGATGAGATCATACAATTACTGGCAAAAAAAATCAAACAGCAGTTGTGGAAGATTTGAAGTCAGCAAGATATTACTTTGTTATTCTGGACTGTAAATCTGACATTAGCTATACAGAAAAATACTATGTGATTTTGTGATTTATAACAACAGCAGAACTTACTGAAAATGCACCTTCAGTGGTAACTGTCAGAGAGCATATTTTAGAATTTGTTGAAATTGATGCTACTTACAGGAGCTGGAATAACAAATGTGCTTCTTAAAATGCTAGTAGGTATGATAATTACTATAGCTGACATGAGAGGTCAGGGCCAATATGAAAAGGAAGAACAGAGGAATGCAAACATGGATCCAAGAGATAAAACCTCAAGCTTTTTTTGTCTTATGCTGTTCTCATTCATTTAACTTGGTGGTCAGTGATGTATCAATTTCTAGTGAGGTTGCTGAATTTTTTAATATAACTTAAGCATCTGTGTATTTTTCTCTGCATTGACTCATCAATGGCAATTTTGAATCAAAATCTGGAAATACCACCTCCAACACTGAAACCACTGAGTGCCATGTGATGGGAAAGTCAAATGGAGGTAATAAAGCCTATCAAACATCAAATAATCTCTAGTTGATACCAATCTAAAATATAATGCTTTGACAAGAACTACTTGTGGGAGAAAAATGGCACAGGGAAATGTAATCACCAGAAATGCAGATAAACTTCACATTTCCATGTGGCTTAATGTTGTGGCATGATATACTGATTAAAGTAAATGTCGTGAATAAAAGATTCCCAAATGTTAACCTTGAGCATTGAACAGCTGAACAAAGCAGCCATACCTGTTAGACTAACAGCCAGTGGAGTTGCAGGATTATACTGAGAAGTGGGAGTTTTCTTACACTATATTGCGCATTCCCCCTTGCCTGTCAACTCTTAGGCAGGCTTCTTTTAAACACAGTTTTAGAACTCTTATAACAGTATATTTAAAAATAGCCCCCAAGTAGCCAACCTTTCTAAAAAAATAGCTGCCTAACATCTGACATAGAAGTGGGTTATTTGCAGGACTGCCTTCTCCCAAGAACATCTGCCCACCCCACATGCTCCCTTAGGGAAGGTATGCTCCAGGTTCCCCTTTTAAATATTGCTATCTTATGGAACCTAAGAAGAGTGCCTTTTCAGTGGCTTCCTTTGTTGTCTGGAATTATCTCTCCCTCCGCCCCCGCCCCCAATATGCAATAGGCCTCAACTCTGCTTGCCATTAGAAAAGCTATTATCCCCAAGTGTTCGGATCCAGTTGGGTGCAGTCTTCTTTTGGTTGTCTAATTATCTCATTTGGCCACCATTTTATATTATATATATTAGGCTGTTCTTTTTTAACGTTGTATAGTTATTTTTGTTTATTTATTGTTTCTATTGTATGTTGCCTAGAGTCACATGCAGTTGGGTGGCCCTATAAATCCACTAAATAAATAAATAAATACACAATGCAGGCTTCATTAATAGTAGAAGCAAGATCAATTTTTGTGTTTCTTCTCCCCATGTAGCACAACAGGTTAAGGGCATTATATTTTGGGTTGGGAAGAGCAGTGACTAGCTATGCCTTTCTATGGTAACCAATCAGTTTGTTCTCCAGAAGTCGGTCTCTGACTTTGACAGATCAAGCTCTCACAGTTTTTCAAAATCAAACTGCTGATCTGGCTGAACCGTTATTATTACAGACACTATTAAAGCCCTAAAACAGGAAAGGCTCCTGGCCCAGATAGACATACATGCTTTGTTCCTGTTCTATTGAAGATGCATAATAATGTCTTTGTGATGCTGCTATGCCTGTAATATTGAAGCCAGGTAAAGACTCAGTAGAGTGTACAAGCTATCACTTGATTTCTTTGCCAAACATGGATACTAAAATTTTGACAGCATCTCCTGCATGGAGATTGCAGACTACATTCTGTCAATGAATTCTTAATTCTCTTGAAACACGAGAAGGCAGCTCTGGAATCACTGAAAATATGTATCAGTATGCTAAGGTAAAGAATACTAAGAAGTGCTACAAAATAAAAGAAATAGCTAATATACATTGCAGTGTCTATATCCAGCTCTTGAGGACTTAGTTCTGTTCCTATTATCACAGATCAAATTAAATTTTGTAGTATTAGAAAAGATATAGAGAAGGAGCAATTTTTTTCAAAATTCAAACTAGGAACTAGCATTTCTGAAAATATTCTTTATTGGATAGCATATATGCACAGATACCTTGCTTATCCCTTTTGGAGAAACAACTTTATGGCAGAGCACAGAAAAGGCCAAAGAAATAGTAAGCAAAAGAAATTAAAGGCATAAGATAAGAAAAAGAAAAGGGAATATACCTAGTTTATGCTATACCTTCATTTTTTAAACTGAATTTATAAGCTGTTCCAATAAAAATGACTAGGAGAGGTTTACAAATTCTCCAGTACAATAGTCAGATTAGATCCAGAAATGGAATAAATAAAAAACTAAACCAAACCCCAGCAATATGGCATTACTTCCTTGGGGAACATTCTACCCACCATTCCATCCTTAAAGCATACACCCTGCTACATCATAAAATTTAACATTCCCTGCAAATCTCAGCCAGCAACATGCATAATCTGTATACAAACTACATACACATTTGCGTTCCCAACCAATATACCTCTAAATCACAAGCATTCCTTGTACATTTATCCATAAATACATTAAACCAAGGGGACTATAATCCTTTTACTCCTCATACAATGATGAACCATTTGCTAAGCATTTATTCATATGTGCGCTTTAACTCCAACATATATCATTCTTACTTCATTCAGGAACCAACCTTCAATTCATCTATCACGGCCTTGATCTCTCCTTGATCTCTCAGCACCTTTTGATACCATCAATCACAGCATCCTTCTGGATTGGCTCATGGGATTAGGAGTGGAGGATATGATGTTGCAGTGGTTCTTCTTCCTTCAGGCTTGGTTCCAGGCAGCAAAGGGAGAGTATTAAATCTATGCCCTTGTTTTCTGGAGTACCTCAGGGTTCAACGCTCTCCCTGCTATTTAGCATCTGCATGAAACAATTGGGTGAGGTTGTCCATCAGCTTTGGGTTAGGTATTATCAGTATGCTGATGATATTGTTATATCTCAATCCTATGCTGGCAAAGCAGTGCCATCAAGATTGCATATGGATGGGGAGGAACAGATTCAGGATCAACCCTAGCAAGACTGACTAGCTGTGGATTTTGGGGACACCTGGATCCTTAGTCTTTCCACTGTTAGTTCTGGATGAGACTACCCTTCCCCAGACAGAACAGGTGAGCAATTTGGGCATCCTCACAGATTCTCAGCTCCTGTTCAAAAAGGAGGTAGCAGCCATGGCTAGGAGGGCCTTTGCACAAATTCATATTGTGAGCCAACTGCATCAGTTCCTCACTTAGGAGGCCTTAGTCACTCATGTCTTATCCATGGCCTAATGGATTGTATTCTACATAGTGCTGCCCTTGAAGACCACTCAGAAGTTATAATTGCAGCAGCAGTACAAATAGTTACCGCTGCATCTTGGTATGCCCATGTAACACAGTTATTAAGCAAGCTGTGCTGGTTGCCAGTGGGCTTCTGGGTGAAATTCAAGGTGGCAGGTGTCATCTATAAAGCCCTTTGTGGAACAGGAACTGGATACCAATTATCTCTGCTCATCCAACACAAACTGATAGGATTGGGTATCCTGCAGCATGCTTCCTGGGTGCCACAAGGTGACAATTAAACAGCATCATTTTATGGGATTCAGGAGGCATGCCTTCCTGTCACCACACTGCCCTATGGAATAACATTCCCCCTGAGATTCAGATGGCCCTGGCCCTGCTGGCCTTTGTAAAGGCCTTAAAGATGTGGTTCTTCCCCTATGCCCCTGGGCCAGGATGTTATCTGAGCCCGTTTTTAATGTGAATTGCCTGTGTGTATGTAACACATGTTCAGTTCAGAAAAAATGATGGGAAAACACAGGTAAGCGGAGAGCATAGCATTGTAGGGTTTTTGGGAATATCTATAACTTTCCCATAATTTTCAGTCCAGCTTATCTTGGCTACTGCAATGCACTCTATGTAGGAGCATCTGGAAGTTGATGTAAATGTAGCAGCTAGACTAGTAATAAGTGCAATGTACAGGAATCATATCATATTCACCAGGCTTTTAATAGTTTGAATAATGTAACACTTTCTTGTGTTACTGAAAAGTTTACTCTGTGTTTTGAACTTTTTTATATTCTGTTTTTTCTTAATTTTGTTAGTTGGATTGAGTACTTACCAGAATAACAGGACATAGAGCATACAAATAAAATAATACATAAACAGTCTGCCTATACAAGAGAGGAGCCAATGAACATAATGTCAGGTTCGGTCAGCACGGGGCTTCGGAGAAGCTCGCAGCCAGACCACGCGAACTCCACCAGTGGCAGCTAGCGAGGGAAAGAGGAACTGAAAGCGCCGCTAATTAATGGGCCACCTGCGCCCAGCCAAACAGGAAAACCGCAGCGGAAGTTTTAACTCTACACTGATAATGGCGCAAGCCAACAATGAACGGGGCCGCAGGCAGCGAAACAAGATCGCCATGCAACACAGAACCCTCGGGCTTGCACGTAACGGGGGGGGACCAACCCAAGCCGGAGGGGGACTGTCAATCAAGGACAATGGACCCTGACCGAACCTGCCATCATGGACAATTAAGAGGGATTATTGGGGGGCCGATAATCCGCAACGGTAATGTGATCGCGGGGGGAAAAAAGCGCAGGAAGGGGGGAATATAACGAGTGATGCAATTGTACCAAGCCAGTCCTGGCTTTGCTTGTGACTGCTACGTTACGCATGAGTAAACCTCTTTTGTGAACCACACATGTCACGGGAGTTTCTCTGTCGAACGGGGCAAACCTTACACATAAAACAGTAGGGATTCACCTGTCTGCATCACCACAGATCCATGATGTTAATAACTCCATCAACTTACTGGCACAACCAGCAATCATCTCCAGTATGCCAGCTCCCAAGCATTCCTACAGATAAAGGTTTGAATTGCCTTATTTGTATAACACCTTTACTTGGGGCACTGGATGCAAAGGGTAAGAGGAAAAGCCCACAACTTACTGCAGCTCCAGTGGGATATCAATAACCTGCCTTTAGGCAGCACAAACAGTTTTCTTAACCTACAGATATAAGGCACACACAAAACAAGACTCAAGTAGTCAATCAGAAGAGCCAGAGTACTTGAAAATGGGAAGCTACAAAAACACATAAGTACAACCTCCTACAACTCTGGGTGCACAATTTTGGAAAACAGAAGTCAGGAGTTTAATTCCGGCTATAAAAAGGAACAAAAATCCGCACTGACCATTTAAATGTTGGGAGGAGGAACACATGCCTGGGCAAGAGAGGCTGCTCTTCAGACTTGAACCCATATTGCAACCACCATAGAACAGTTGTTCATCTCCTCAGTTAAAACAACAGGCCAGAATCATGAAATGTTGTTCTTTCCCAATCTCAAGACATAATTGGAGGCTAAATGTGGTGGATGTGATCACATTCATAATGGACTGCAGCTTTGAATCTGGGCTATAACTCCACATTTAGGAAGCTGAGAAGCCCATTTCCTTTCCCTTATGTATACTAGCATCCATATATATTTGTGTTAATCAAGGAGAATACTATGTGAACCAATAGTTTAGATCCTCCTGGGCCAAGTAATTCTCCTGGGCCCCTCCTACACCACTTTTGCCTAACAGTCAAGCATATGAATAGCATCTTAGCAGGACTCACCTTCCCTTCTCCCTCATCAGCTACTGCCTCATTTACATTTCTTCATGGAGTAAAGAGGGATCAAAACATCTGTGCCCATCAAAGTCCATCCTAACGTCTCTAAAGCCAAAAATAATGAAGGGCCCTTATTACCAATCTCTATTACAAAGAAATGACACATTTGAAACTATCTACAGCATTGGTTCTCAATGGGGGCGGTACCGTCCCCCAGGGGGCAGTGGGAGGATGCTGAGGGGCGGTGAACTTGTTTTGGGCAGTAGGGGGGCGGTGGGCATGTTTTGGGCGGTAGAGGGGCGATGAGCATGTTTTGGCATTCGAACTTAATTTTAAAACTCCCCAAAAAATTTATTAAATTGATTATCCGGTTTACACCATTTGTACCAGCAATAAAACGAACTTACACGACGGCTGCCCTCACGCACTTCTAAGAATGGTGAGACGAATTTGTATTCTAGGTAGGATGACCTTGAAGAACTCGACACTACGATTCTTCTCCGATCCCAACCAGCACAGCGCATGCGTCAGCTGTTTTCCCGCGCGATTAATCGCAGCGCGTGCATCAGCTGCCTTCCCGCACGATTAATCGCAGCGCATGCATCAGCTGTCTTCCCGCGTGATTAATCGCAGCGCATGCGTTGAGCGTCCTTTCTGTATGAATGTTTGATTTGACCCGTGTTTCTTGAGTTGCTTTTCGTTCGCTTCATTTCTGTTTTTACAATTTTACAAAAAAGAAAAGTCGACTCCAAATCGTGGAAAGAGGGGACTTGCGCCTTCATCTCTCTAACATTATTGAACCGAACGTTCAGAAACTGGCTCTGAACCATCAAGCACAACCATCCCACTGACATATCAAGCATGTTTCATTGATATTACTCTTTTAGCGTATTTTTTTGCTGTTTTTTAAAATTATCTAATTAAGAATAAAGAATTTTTAAACATTAAAAAAGCATTTGCAAAAAAAATTAAAAAAATAAAAAAATAAAAATTTTTTAAAAAGAGCATCAAAAAAATAAATAAACGTATTTACAGCATTTTGAAATAAATGTATTTACATAAAAGAGCATTTAAGCATTTTTTTTGCATTAGTCATTTTAATTTTAATAAAAGGAATGCAATTACCTTCAAGGGCAAAAGTATCGAGTTAAATCGAACAAATTTGGTGTGTAAGTCTACTGAAAAAAATTACTTAAAATTTTTGCCTTTTATAATTCAGTAACTCCCCCCCCCCATACCCTAAATTACAGGATTTTCACAAAGGGTGGTGTTGAAAAATTTTCCGCTCCTTAGGGAGGCGGCAGCTTCAAAAAGGTTGAGAATCACTGATCTACAGTAAAGATACATATATACTTGCTTATTCATTAGTCTAGTGCCCTGGCCAGCAGTTTAAACAAAAAGTAAGGTTAAATGGATAGTATCTTCCATAACACTGATTTTAATTTGGAACCTACCACCTACTGTTATTTACAGTGTAGAGCAGGTGCTAGATGCATCCTGTTCATATGAGGGAGCAGCCTGTAGAGAAAACAATAGAAAGCAACAAACAAAAATCATCAGCTGGAACCCAAACTGGTCTTTCAGGGAGGGAGGAAGGCGAGGATACTCAACCAATGCTCAGGCATTGCTCCCCAGGGAGAGAAGTGAAGTGGACAATTATGAGAGTAATCTGAGATAGTATGTTTGTCTTCCTCTCTGGGGGCTACAGTGGATTTCTATGGCACAACTTGACCCAGAAGTATTAGTTAACTACCATCCAGCCTTCCCTTTTTGAGGAACGTTGTTGAGAAGGTAGTGGACCTGCAGTTGCAGAGGAAACAAATTATCTGCATCTCTTTAATTCAGGTTTCAGGCCTTGATATGGTACCAAAGCATTGCTTACTCTTGTGGATGACCTGTGGCAAGACTGGAACAGGGGCCATATGAGTCTTCTGTTTCTGTTGCATCTTCCTTTGGTTTTTGATTCTATCAATTCTGGTATCATCTTGGATTGGTCCTTTGGGTTGGAACTGAGGGGCATTGTTTTATAGTGGTTTTCCTTGCTGAGGGGTAGGTTCCAATTAGTGGTAAGGGCGAACAAAGGGCTTAGGGCTCAACGCATCAATCTCTCCTATTCAATATTTATATGAAGCCTCTAGGGGTCAGGTATCACTAGTATGCATATAATATAGAGTTATTTATTGTGACCCTGGGCCAAACAGGTCTGGTAGAAGTTCTACTCTGGACCTGGAGGCTGTTAATCTGGAAAAACAGCTCAGGCTTAATTCCAGGAAGAAAGAGTGGCTTTTGCACAATAATATCTGGTGCATCAGGTGCAACCATTCCTGAGGTAGAAGGCCTGCTTAGAGTTGTTCATGGCTCAGTCACCTCCTGTTTGGATTACAGTAATTCACTGTACATTGACTTGCCTTTAAAGAACATCCAGAAGCTGCAACTGGTCCATGATGCAGCTGCTCAAGTAGTGATGGGTCAAAGTTCTCTCATGTAACATTGTACTCTATTTTTAAAAATAACTTTATTAATTTATTTTAAAGAACAGTAAAAACTAACAAGAATATTAAGAAAAAGAATAATAAGAAAAGAGAAATTAGAAAAAAATGGATAGTAAGATCAAGTGCAGAAAAAAAGAAGACATAAGAAAAAAGAATTGACTTCCAACCCTCCTTGCAACAGATGTAAGTAACGATATACATCAAACTCTTACTCTAAATATACATAACTTCCATTATTTCTATTAACCCATATTATTTCTAATCATCAAATCCATACAACATAATTTCATTTTTTTCTGTTTCCCACAAAAAGTCCAAAAAAGGTTTCCAGTTAGCATTAAAATTACACAATGTCTTATCTCGAATCAAAGCTGTCAATTTTGCCATCTCAATCAACTCCATCAGCTTCACCATCCATTCTTCCATTGTAGATAGTATCTTATCTTTCCACCTCTGTGCATATAAAAGCCTTGCTGCTGTTATCATATATAAGAACAAAGTTCTATAGGTTTTTTCCAAGTATTTATCCATCAAGCCCAAAAGGAAAGTCTCTGGTTTGGACTGAACATTAATCTCTAAAATATTCTATGTGAAAATATGTATCTCATTCCAAATTTTTTTGCTTTTTTACAAGTCCACCAGAGATGATAAAATGTCCCTTCTTATTGTTCACATTTCCAACATACATTTGAAGTACCTTTGTACATTTTAGATAATTTTTCTGGCGACAAGTACCAACAATACATCATTTTATAAAAGTTCTCTTTAAGGTTATAACACAATGCAAATTTCAGTCCTTTCTGCCATATATTTTCCCATTGTTCCATCTGTAAGTTTTTAGCCCATTTTATTATACAGTCCTTAACTTGTTCAACTTCTATCTTCAGTTTCAAAAAAACTTTATACATCTTTACAATAATGTGTTCATCATTAGTACATAATTCTGCTTCAAATTCAGTCTTACCATATTCAAAAGTATAAGTCCTTTTATCTATTTTAAGTCTTTCTTGCAATTGTATATAGGCAAACCATTGACACATGTATTCTTCTGATATCAATTCATCTCTTGTCTTTAATTTAAAGTCCCTTTGAGAAAATTACAGTATGTCACCATAAATTAACTATTTATGTTTAGTTATCATTTCTCTTCTATAAAAAGCTTCTCGTGGTGACAACCATAACGGAACTTACGGAGACAACCTAGATTCATATCTGTTCCATATTCTCAATAGGGCATGTCTAATAAAATATTTTTAAAATCTATAGTGGGGCAAAAAAGTATTTAGTCAGCCACCAATTGTGCAAGTTCTCCCACTTAAAAAGATGAGAGAGGCCTGTAATTTTCATCATAGGTATACCTCAACTATGAGAGACAAAATGGGGGGAAATCCAGAAAATCACATTGTCTGATTTTTAAAGAATTTATTTGCAAATCATGGTGGAAAATAAGTATTTGGTCACCTACAAACAAGCAAGATGTCTGGCTCTCACAGACCTGTAACTACTTCTTTAAGAGGCTCCTCTGTCCTCCACTCGTTACCTGTAGTAATGGCACCTGTTTGACCTTGTTATCAATATAAAAGACACCTGTCCACAACCTCAAACAGTCACACTCCAAACTCCACTATGGCCAAGACCAAAGAGCTGTTGAAGGACACTAGAAACAAAATTGTAGACCTGCACCAGGCTGGGAAGACTGAATCTGCAATAGGCAAGCAGCTTGGTGTGAAGAAATCAACTGTGGGAGCAATAATTAGAAAATGGAAGACATACAAGACCACTGATAACCTCCCTTGATCTGGGGCTCCACGCAAGATCTCACCCTGTGGGGTCAAAATGATCACAAGAACGGTGAGCAAAAATCCCAGAACCACATGGGGGGACCTAGTGAATGACCTGCAGAGAGCTGGGACCAAAGTAACAAAGGCTACCATCAGTAACACACTACGCCGCCAGGGACTCAAATCCTGCAGTGCCAGACGTGTCCCCTTGCTTAAGCCAGTACATGTCTGGGCCTGTCTGAAGTTTGCTAGAGAGCATTTGGATGATCCAGAAGAGGATTGGGAGAATGCCATATGGTCAGATGAAACCAAAGTAGAATGCTTTGGTCTAAACTCAACTTGTCGTGTTTGGAGAAGAGAGAATGCTGAGTTGCATCCAAAGAACACCATACCTACTGTGAAGCATGGGGGTGGAAACATCATGCTTTGGGGCTGTTTTTCTGCAAAGGGACCAGGACGACTGATCCGTGTAAAGGAAAGAATGAATGGGGCCATGTATCGTGAGATTTTGAGTGAACGCCTCCTTCCATCAGCAAGGGCATTGAAGATGAAACGTGGCTGGGTCTTTCAGCATGACAATGATCCCAAACACACCACCCGGGCAACGAAGGAATGGCTTCGTAAGAAGCATTTCAAGGATCTGGAGTGGCCTAGCCAGTCTCCAGATCTCAACCCCATGGAAAACCTTTGGAGGGAGTTGAAAGTCCGTGTTGCCCAGCGACAGCCCCAAAACATCACTGCTCTAGAGGAGCTCTGCATGGAGGAATGGGCCACAATACCAGCAACAGTGTGTGAAAACCTTGTGAAGACTTACAGAAAACGTTTGACCTCTGTCATTGCCAACAAAGGATATATAACAAAGTATTGAGATTAACTTTTGATATTGACCAAATACTTATTTTCCACCATGATTTGCAAATAAATTCTTTAAAAATCAGACAATGTGATTTTCTGGATTTTGTTCCCCATGTTGTCTCTCATAGTTGAGGTATACCTATGATGAAAATTACAGGCCTCTCTCATCTTTTTAAGTGGGAGAACTTGCACAATTGGTGGCTGACTAAATACTTTTTTGCCCCACTGTACATTAACTTTATCGTACCATAAATAGCCATACCACCCAAATCTTAGGTCATGCCCTCTAGTTACAATAATCTCCTATTTCTCAGCAGCACCCACGCTTTCATCCAAACCAAACAACAAGTTACAAAATACAGATTCAAATCCGGGAGACCTAAACCTCCTCTTTCTTTAGTATCTTGTAAAACTTTGTACTTAATTTGTTGGTTATCTTGCCACACAAATTTAGGTATGTCTTTATGCCATTGTTTAAATGGAACGTCAGTTGTCATAACAGGTATTGTTTGAAACAAAAATAACATTCTAGGTAAAATATTCATCTTAATTATAGAAATTCTTCCCAGCAATGACAATTGTAATTTTCCCCATCTTATCTTTTTTAATTTCATTCCAAGTCTTAACATAATTATTTTGAAACAACATACAATTACTATTTGTCAAATTCACCCCAAATATTTAACCTTTTTTTCAGTCTTAAAACCTGTTTTATTCATCAATTCTTCTTGTGTCCTCATATTTTTCATTAACATTTTAGTCTTTTGCTTATTAAGTTTAAAACCAGACAAAACACCAAATTCTTTCAATTTTTTCATTAAAGTTTCGATCTCCTTCCAGCACCAACACCAAATCATTCGCAAAGGGTCTCAACTTATATGTCTCTTTCTTAATTTTTATGCCTCTTATCTTCTCATCTCTCCTTATATCTCTATTCAAAATTTCCAAAACTAAAATAAACAAAAGGGAAACAGTGGACAACCATTCCCTTTTGTATCTCACATGATTTGGTTAAGTCTCTATTCACAATAATTTACACTTTCTGTGATGTATACATTGATTTCACTTTTTATAAAATTCCCTCCAAAATTTATATCTTCCAAAACTTTGAACATAAAAGGCCAATTTAAATTGTCAAAAGCTTTCTCTGCATCCAAAAAAATTAATGCAGCTTGTTTTTCATTGTGGTGTTCCAAATATTCTATGATGTCCAACACTCTTCGATATTATCTTTTAATTGTCTTTTAGGTAAAAATCAACATTGATCTTCATGAATAAATTCTTGTAATATAACTTTCAGTTTGTCTGCTAAGATTGTTGTGAACAACTTATAATCATTATTCAATAATGATATTGGTCTATAATTTTTAGTTAGGTTCAAATCTTGTCCTTCTTTACGTAATAATAGTAATAATAATGCTATACTAGCCTCCTTCTAAGACTGGTATCCCACCTTCTGCCAATATAGAGTTCATCATAGATTGGAGAGGTTAGAATATTTAATCCTCAAAATTGTTGTAGTATTTTCCTGGAAGCCCATCTGGTCCTGGTGCTTTACTTGCTTTAATTTTTTTTATAGCTTCAGATACTCCATTATTGTTATAGGTCCATTCATAATCTGTTTTTGGTTATCCATAAGCTTTGGTAAATTTTGGTTTTTTAGGCAGTAATTTATTTTTTTCCAGAGCGAGTTCCTGTCTTTTATATAAATTAGTACTGATGGAAAATGTTTTTGTATAGACTCATTGTCCATTATTACAGCATCACCTTCTTGAAGTTTCATAATCATTTTCTTTTCTTTCTCCTTTCTTAATTTATAGGCCAACCATCTCCCCAGTTTATTTGCAAATTCAAAGGTTTTTTGTTTGACATAGTTCATCTTTTTTTCCAATTCTCTCACTGTTAACATAGATAGATGTTGCTGTAAAAGTTTAATTTGGTTTGAAATACTCAACTTTTCTGGTGTTAACTTTAGTTCATCCTCTTTCCTCTTTATCTCCTCCAAAATAGCTTGCATTTTCTCTTGATTCCTCTTTTTATACTCAATGTTATACTGAATGAATTACCCTCTAATAAAAGGTTTACTTGCATCGCAAACCCTTCTCAAGTCCATTCCTTTATTTAGATTATTCTTTAAAAAATCTATTAATTTTTTTACAAACTTTCACTATCTCTTCCTTTTGCAGTAACATTTCATTTAATTTCCACCTGAATGAATTAGATTTTCTTTTAAAAGTCCAACTTAGTGAGTTATGATAAAAAAAAGTCTTTGGTCAAATCTCTACTTTAGAAATATTAACAGCTAAAGTCTTTGAAATCCAAATCATATCTATCCTTGAGAATGATCTGTGTTTTTCTGAAAAGTAAGTATATTCTTTAGAGTTGCCACTTATCCGCTAAAGATAGATTGTCCATCAAATAAAAAAAATGTCTTAGATAATTTACCCTGATTCTTTTTAACTTCCTTCTCTGATGTTCTATCCAATTGTGGGTATACCATTCCATTCCAATCTCCCATCAGACACCAATTTCATTAGAAAAATTTATCCACTTTTCCTTAAGATATTTAAATTTTTTTCCTTTATCTTCATTTGGAGGATAAAGTCCCAAGATTAATGTTTTGATTCCCTGTAATTCAATTTCTACTCCAATAAATTTATCATGTTCATCAGCCAATACTAATTTTGGTTTTAACTGTGGGTTAACATACAGTGGGGCAAAAAGGTATTTAGTCAGCCACCAATTGTGCAAGCTCTCCCACTTAAAAAGATGAGAAAGGCCTGTAATTTTCATCATAGGTATAGCTCAACTATGAGAGACAAAATGGGAAAAAAAATCCAGAAAATCACATTGTCTGATTTTTAAAGAATTTATTGGCAAATCATGGTGGAAAATAAGTATTTGGTCACCTACAAACAAGCAAGATGTCTGGCTCTCACAGACCTGTAACTACTTCTTTAAGAGGCTCCTCTGTCCTCCACTTGTTACCTGTAGTAATGGCACCTGTTTGACCTTGTTATCAGTATAAAAGACACCTGTCCACAACCTCAAACAGTCACACTCCAAACTCCACTATGGCCAAGACCAAAGAGCTGTTGAAGGACACCAGAAACAAAATTGTAGACCTGCACCAGGCTGGGAAGACTGAATCTGCAATAGGCAAGCAGCTTGGTGTGAAGAAATCAACTGTGGGAGCAATAATTAGAAAATGGAAGACATATAAGACCACTGATAATCTCCTTCAATCTGGGGTTCCATGCAAGATCTCACCCTGTGGGGTCAAAATGATCACAAGAATGGTGAGCAAAAATCCCAGAACCACACAGGGGGACCTAGTGAATGACCTGCAGAGAGCTGGGACCAAAGTAACAAAGGCTACCATCAGTAACACACTACGCCGCCAGGGACTCAAATCCTGCAGTGCCAGACGTGTCCCCCTGCTTAAGCCAGTACATGTCCGGGCCCGTCTGAAGTTTGCTAGAGAGCATTTGGATGATCCAGAAGAGGATTGGGAGAATGTCATATGGTCAGATGAAACCAAAGTAGAACGTTTTGGTCTAAACTCAACTTGTCGTGTTTGGAGGAGAGAGAATGCTGAGTTGCATCCAAAGAACACCATACCTACTGTGAAGCATGGGGGTGGAAACATCATGCTTTGGGGCTGTTTTTCTGCAAAGGGACCAGGACGACTGATCCGTGTAAAGGAAAGAATGAATGGGGCCATGTATCGTGAGATTTTGAGTGAACACCTCCTTCCATCAGCAAGGGCATTGAAGATGAAACGTGGCTGGGTCTTTCAGCATGACAATGATCCCAAACACCCTGCCCGGGCAACGAAGGAGTGGCTTCGTAAGAAGCATTTCAAGGATCTGGAGTGGCCTAGCTAGTCTCCAGATCTCAACCCCATGGAAAACCTTTGGAGGGAGTTGAAAGTCCGTGTTGCCCAGCGACAGCCCCAAAACATCACTGCTCTAGAGGAGATCTGCATGGAGGAATGGGCCAAAATACCAGCAGTAGTGTGTGAAAACCTTGTGAAGACTTACAGAACACGTTTGACCTCTGTCATTGCCAACAAAGGATATATAACAAAGTATTGAGATGAACTTTTGATATTGACCAAATACTTATTTTCCACCATGATTTGCAAATAAATTCTTTAAAAATCAGACAATGTGATTTTCTGGATTTTTTTCCCCATTTTGTCTCTCATAGTTGAGGTATGCCTATGATGAAAATTACAGGCCTCTCTCATCTTTTTAAGTGGGAGAACTTGCACAATTGGTGGCTGACTAAATACTTTTTTGCCCCACTGTATAACACAACTCCATTAACTGTTTTTGGACCTGCCAAAATAAATTCTTGTCCCAAATTCTTCCAAATCAAATATTTTATGTCCATTTTTCTAATATGAGTCTCTTGTAAACAAATTACATCTTAAGTTTTTTTAAATGATGAAACACTTTTCTTCTCTTTTGTGGAGCATTTGCTCCATTAATATTCCACATTAGCCATTTGTAATCTATAATTAAGCTAATAATTTAGAAAAGTCTATACCTGTGGTACCCAACTCAGAGTCCTCTTTTTCTTCTTCCTCCTGGACCTGTTTGGCTTTTGAGATTGTCTTCTCATCCTCCTCCATTTGCATCTCCTCCAGGTCTTCTTTTAATTTTTGCAGAAATTCTTTAGCTTTATGAACAGAATTCAGTTGAAATCTTTTCTTTTGGAAAGTAAAAATCACTCCCTCCAGTTTATCCCAACAAAACAATATCTTCTTCTGTTTCAATATCTCCATCAAAAAAAAAAAAAGTAATCCTTTCTCTTATGTAAAATTCTGATGAGAAATTCTTTTAATATAATTATATCCACATTGTCAATCTTTAAGCTAGTATTAAAATGCCACACTGAGGTCCTGTCCCAGGGCATGGAGACTGTACAGGCCTGGATGGGGAGACACTGACTCTGGCTCAAACTGACCAAGACCTAATGGTTGTGACTGTGGCTGGTGAGACCACCTAGGTATGGAGACTTTTCATCTTTACTCCTGGCTGGGGTGGCACTTCCCCATTCAGGAGTGGTGTGTAACTTGGGGGTCCTCTTGGACTTACAGCTCTTGCTTGAAGAACAAGGGGCAGCAGTGGCCAAGAGGGTCTTTGCACAGCTCCATCTGGTGCACCATCTGCGCCTATTCTTGGATTGGGTAGCCCTTCAAACAGTTACTCATGCCCTTGTCACCTCACAGCTCGACAATTCTAATGCGCTCTACATGGGGCTGCCCTTGATGACCACTTGGAAGCTTCAGATGATCCAGAATACAGTGGTACAAGCAGTGATAGGCTTCCCTTGGGATTCCCATGTGAGACCTCTGTTGTGTGAGCTGTACTGATTGCCAGTATACATCTGGGTATAGATTTTAAAAGATGACCTTGACAGAGATAGGGGAGATTCATTACCAAAGTGATGAAGGGAAAAATGTGCCTTAAGTCAAAAAAAGCAGAAGGAATGTGAAAGTGGCTCAGACATTCACCTCCCTAATTGACAGGAGTAAGAGGGGGAAGGAAGTAAAGCACAATCAGATTTGCAAGATTGACGTCAGCCCCACTATGAATAGCAGACCAAGAAATAAGCTCCATAGGAAGGCTAAAATGACTTTTATTTAGATTGGCTACAGTAACAGAATCTTGCAAGTCTGGTTTCTGCCCAGCTGGTATGTGCCAGCAGAGTGGGTGCACTCTGGGTCCCCTCAATTACACAGTGTCATCTTTTAGGACCTAAGAAGGACTGCCTTTCCCCAGTGGTTTCTGCCATCTAACACAATTAGGAAGACTAAGCTATGGCCAGACCTCTTCTCTTAGGGACCAACATCTTCAGGGGCCACACTGTCAAGCCGTCTCTGTTGCAGCACCTTTTCATTGGAGGAGAATATCTCTTGAGGTTGAATTAGCACCCACCTTCTTAAGTTTTAGGAAAGATGCTAAAACGTGACCTTTAAGAGAAGCTTGGAAATAGAACTACCATGAGTAGTAAGTTCCTATCATGGCTTTTTGTTTCATGTTTCATTGTTTCATAGGTGCCTAAGTTTTTATAATTCTAACTATAGTGGAAAATTATTGTTGATTTTAATTTTTTAACCTTCCTATTGTAAGAAGAGAATGTAAGCCATACAGAATACTTTCAGGTAGGAGCAAAACAGAAACCGTAACAAACAAACATCCTCCTGAGTTTAAGACATGCTATTAATGTTCTGAAGGCAGAATGATCTACAGATGGTTCAGAGCTCCTCCATTAATATAGCTGTTATAATGGAATCATAACTAATTTTGACATAATCTGATTTCACCTGATTTTATTCTGTATGGATTTAAGTTTTTAATTTTATGAGCAATCATTAAAAAAAAAACACACCCATATCTAGGTAACATGCCAAGCAGTGGCCATATCTTAATCTCATGGCATCAAAGTCTATAATGCAATTATGAGTTAACATGAAGAATTTCCTTTTGGTATAGTTGCTCTTTTGCTCTTTTTAAAATGCTGCTACTATGGCCAAACAGGAAGGAGTAGTTAGCACAGGGGACATGGGAATGGATGCTTCCTGGAGCAGTACACTGATGTTTTAGCGACAGAAGAAACATATGAGCAGAAAAGCTGGAGGGTTCAAAACCCCCTTCCTGACTGCCCCAGACTCTTTAAAGTGCTGTTAGAATGAATAGACAGATACAATAACAATTACAGTTTCTGTTCCAAAGAGTGTCTTTCCTCAGTCTCTCCAGGGGCCAAACAATTCAGTCACATGTCAAATGTTCTGATCTGGAAAATATACATCTTTCTATATCTTGGTATCTTACTGCATGTTGATTGTTTAGTGAACATACATACAAAGAACTGTTTTCACACTAATCAACCAGAGGGGCTTTTCAAATGTACAGAATTAGGAGAGAATCCTTAAGATTGTATTTTGGTAAAATAAGGGGAAGACAGAACTAGCATTTTTCACTAAAAACACATAACAAATGATAGACTGTGGCTATATTAATGATTTTGAAATTAAACAAAATCTATATAAACAAAGCAATTTACTTACAATCCCACCCCCAAAACAAGAAATGTGTGGCTGCACAGTGGTTCTGTATCTTCCAATACTCAACTGTTCCTGTCATTCTAAAATCCTGCAGAGTTGAAAATTTGCACAACTGCAGGGGAATAATTTCCATAATAGTCACCACTTTCTCTGGAAGTTAAAGAAGTCCATAATGGAAAAGAGTAAAGGCCATATCTGTAGCCAGAAGAATGGAAGTCAGTTTGGGTGAGGACCTATCATACCTAAATGCTGAACAGGGTAACATGGAACGCAGATGAATGAATGCAACTGTTTATTATTTGTAACTTTCAGTATTCCATTTCACTCTCCTTGTTAAAGTGAGGGGTATAGCTTTCTTCACTTACTGTTGTAGTGCCTCAATCATTATGCTCTTCCATTACTGGCAAAGCTATGTTTCACAGATTCAAAATGGCTGACAAGAAAAAACAAGCTCAAAGAAAGCACAGCGTCAAAAGCAGCAATTTACTGCAAGAAATTACATCGTGCACTAGATGGACCAGCCAAAGTATTTTTGATAAATTCTATCAGCCTTCAATTGTGGCTCATCAGCAACATGACTCTTTTATCTTGAAATCACTTTTTGTCTCTCTCATTTAGCATAATGCATGAAAAGCTGCACTAATTCAGATTTATTCTGTCTCCCCATCTAATGTATTTCAAGCAACATAAAGCACGTTCAGAAATAAAAATTGATGCATGACTAATGCATACTACTGGTATGCTGGCACAAAACTGACAATCTAACAGAGCTACCTACTACATTTAGCTTTTATTTCTATGTACCCACACCAATTAACTCCCAAAAGCTTTTTGGAGAACAAGCATTTCAGCTTGCAATCAATTTTTCAGGGGATCTAGTATTTCCTTCCTTGCATCAGTTTGGATATACACAGATCTCTCTACAAACAAAATCTATTGGGATCATCTGAACAAATAATCAACTTGCAGATTCATAAGACTTTCTTCTTAGTCTCTCAAGTATCACTGTTGTTCCTTGTTGCAATCCTTTGCAACAACAAGGGTGCATATATGGATGAGCTGAATGATGTATGGGTCTTTGCAGTTTCTACAAACATCCTGTTCCATGATGTTTTAATGCCCTGTTCTCACAGATTTTTTTCCCCCTCCAACCATCTCAAATGTATAAAAATACAGCATTTGTATATAATGCTGTTAGGATATTCAGGGTATAAAAGCTGAATTGCTCAAGAATCAAAAATGTAGCATTCCCAAGTTGGTACACAAACACACAGAGTATATAAAAATAGGATTTATATATCACTCCAATCAAATGACTATAATAATGTCAATATAAAACAATCCCTTAAAATACATTTAAAAATCACCAATTTAATAATAAATTAAGGTGGAACCCCACCCTCCACAGCTAGGCATCAAAAAACCCACATAAAAAGAAATCTTTCAAGTGATTTCCTGAAAACCAGCAGCATCTCCAGAAATAGCATATTCTACAATGTGGGTGCTACCACTGTGGAAGCCTGCCTATATTGACCTACAACTCCTATAGTACAGCCATGTGAAATCTGGAAGACATAAACTTACATAACTGAAGGAACTGATGCCTTTGTCACATTTCCCCAAGGATGATTGCCCTTGGATTGCAGTCCAGACAGACTGCAGAGCCTGGCAGCACTAGCAAGAACACTATCTGATGGACCCAATTAACTCTTCTAGATTCTGTGAATTAGAACAGCATTTGTAATAGTGGAGTGAATGACTATGTGGTACTAAAGGAGTCAGCATGTTTGACTACCCTGAGATTATTCAGATACTCCCTGTGGATAGAGAATATCACTTGGGCTTTCAGAAAACCGGTAGACCTGTACTCAGAAATAGTCACCAGTGACCTGTCACTTGGGCAACTTGAAAGGTGGTTAAAGCCTCTGTCCAAGGTATCCATCGACCCTTGTCCAAGCAAACCCCAACAAGCAGGTCTTCTACTGCCAGTAACAGGCAGCAAAGGAAGTGTTTTCACTTGCCTCTCTCCCCTTACCTCATTTCTTCTGCAGAAAGAAGCACTATTCTGCTTCAGTTCAGCATTTCTTTAAGCCAGCATAATTTAAAGCAGGTCCTGCAATGCATAACAGCACTTTAATACCACCTCTGGATGAGCTCAATGTCAAGAGTTCTATAGTGATTAAATATATTGGACCAGGAGATTGGTCTTCTGCATCTGCAAAACCGAGCAAATTTCTGACTGCATGCATGTTTCTAGGTGCTATTCCTGCCATAGTGCAAGTCTAAAGTAATAGTTGGTTGATTATTTTGATGAATGAATGCTTCCATTTTGAAAACCTATTTTTTATATTTTGCAACACAAATTTTGAGCAATTTCAGAACTGACAAAAATGATTAAAACAGATTTTATGACATCCCATTCATCCTGCCTTTTAATAAAGGCACTAATCCCCCCTCCCCCTCAAAAAATCAGTGTGGGAAAAAAAGATAATACAACCTGTACATTAATATCAAGGGAAAGAAGCCCTGCTTTTGGATGCAGCTCGCAATAATCAAGAGTAGGATCTTCCCAGTGTTAGTGCACCAATTACAGAACTCTTTCCTGGGGAAAATCTGCTTTAAGAATTGAAATCAAGTCTATTTACCCAGGCATTTGTGGGATAACAACTACTCTGGAACCAGACTTCTAGGTTGCCGTTTATACTCCTTTTATTTATTTTTAATTTTTGAAAAATGAAGTTTTTAATTTTTTTTATTTATGCTTTTTAAAGGATTGCGAGTTTATTGTGGTATTGCTATTTAAGCCAGTTTTTTTCCTGTAAATTGTTCTGGGCTTGATTGAGAGAAAGAGTGGTGTAGAAGGAAAATAAAGTAAGTAATAATTGTATACTGTATGCTAAGTTTATTCACAATATATGGGAACAGACGGTGCATAAGGTGTGCAGCAAATCAAGGGTATGTTTGGCCATAGATGGTAGACCACCTCTCTATGGAGCTGGGTTTGTTCTAGGTGCCACCAATGAAAAACATCACAGCCTTGCTTCTGAGAACTTACAGCATGGCAGGAAGACAACAGTTTTGCTATGTTGCTTGCCCTACACACACAAACTTCTAACATAGGTTTCCTACATGTACCAGGATTGACAGATCTATCCTTTATACATTGTCTAAAGCCAATCTAGCATACTGGAGATCTAGGTTCAAAACTTCATTTAGGTATGAATACTGAGCAAATTTAATCCAATCACCTTCAGTCACGACTGTTATGAAGATAAATTAAGTAAGGAGTTGGCAGAGGGCAAGTATTCTGTTTTGAAAATAAAAGAGATTTTCAGACATAAAATTCAAATCCTTTAAAGTTGCTTTCATTATACCTTATGGTAGCCAATTACCTAAATTAAGTTACACTTTGAACAGCAACTGTGTCCAGAATCTATTAATCTAATTGGGTGACTCCAGATTCTAGTAGGAAGAAACTCTCTACAGCATACCTAATGTTATCAATCACTACAATATCTTTTGTGTTTCCTGTTTTCTCTATCAAAAATAACTCTAGACCACCGTAGCCTTTTCTACAAATGTAAGATACTGCTGAAACACAATAATTTTGATTGCCCTTTCTTCCCACTTTTAGTTCACTTACATTCGTAATTTTAAACACTGAATTGTCTCAAGATCAGCAAACAACCGCCCCCTCCCCAAGGTGGCATAATCCAACTTTATGGACCATGTAATTTATCAGCTTCCCTCCATTATGCCAAGAAACAACTCTTTGCCTTCAGACTCTGAGGACTCTACAAACAGGACAGAACTACCACCACTTTATCAGACACTGCAGCATGGTGAGCTCCTTTTAAACATCAAGATCTTGTTCCTCTGGGGAATGCTCCCTAATTTGGCCTCAACTCACACAGATAAAAACTTTTAGTCTATTGGAGTCCTTGTCAGAGCAATAAATCCCAAAAGCTATCCACAAGATTGCTATTGTGAGCGCAGCTTGGGCCAGTTCCTTATGCTGATCAGTTTTGACAATGGGTTGCCTGATTCTGAATGCATCTTGCCCTTCATATTCTTGTGTACTAGTTTGATAATTGCTGATGAGTTAAAAAGAGGAAGTAGATATGTAGAATGCATTTGGAATAATTTATATTAAATTAGAATGAAAAGCTGTTAGCCACCATTTTCCCATTCCTCACTGCAATATCTTCTTTCTACTTTTTTCTGGTCATTGGATATAGCTATATGTCTGCCCTGGTTGGCTTACACAGTCACCACTGGATGAAAATCTCTATTATCCAGGGCTTCAGACTGAGGAAAAACAAAGGGCAATCAAAGCAGACTATACAAAGAAGGCAGGGGAAATACACTCAGAAATATGAGGATTTCATTCTTCAAAAGAGATTTGATTCTTTTCTCTTTCAGTTTTGCTTTTTCTTTTACAGCTGTTGCTAGAGAATGGGTATTTTGGACTGCCTGCTTGCCCTTGACACATGTTATTTCACAACTCAGCCCTGGACTACTGCCTACTTCATTCCTCTCATATCATCTGACCTGAGCAGTACACTCTTTCAAAAACTTGGCACCAGCCAGTTCAGATGCCCTTCCATTCATTCATTTGAGTGGGTTTTTAGACTTCTGTCACTAAATCAAAAACACTACTGCATCTTTTTTAGTTCAGTGATGTCCTGAGATGGAGCAACCCAAGATACCACAATATTTGTCATGGGTCACACTGCATAGTATATTGATTTAAAAGGACTAATATGCTTGCTATTTTATTTTCAAGCAAGAGACTGAGTGCGCAAATCTTATTTGTGGGCTTTGTAAAAGCATAATATAGCACCATGAAAGTAAAACACTAGATCAGACAAGCTTTGGTCTGATCCAGCACAGCATCAACCTATTTATTCCTACTTCCATAAGCACCAGTAGGAATCTAGATGGCACCAATTCATACTTCTTGGACACATATTTTAGCATTTTCATTCATAATTAAATTCACACCTTTATTTCCCCACATGTATTCATCAATTCTGCTCTACAACTTCAGACTACCTTCATTCAAATCTGTTACATCCTTCCCATTTCTCTTAGTTTTACAGACAACATATCTATTTTAATTTCTATTTCATTTATTAATTATTGCTCTGTATTCTGTACTCCTCTTATATGCCAAGTTGCAATCTTCCATTTGCCATGGAAGTTTGGGCCCAAAGTTATTAGTTCCACAGCCTACTGTGGCTTTGATCAATTGACACTTTCACATAATGCTTTTTAGTAAAACAGAAAAGGTAAGACAAGGTTATCAACCTTAAACATATCTGTGCAACAGGCAATACTCCCTGCTAATGGTAAGGATAATTACCAGTGAATTGTGACACATTTTGGCATGTCATAAGTACAACCAAAGGCTAAGCATGCTCATGCTATTCTACACAAGCTAAGACATCTAATTTAGATACTGTCTTGCAAACCAACATATTGTTGCTTTTATCCCACCAACGTGGAAGTACATGCAATGTACTGGTGCATACTCTGTCTTTAAAAGGTAATCTGGAGAAATGATGGGTTTATCCCTAGTAAATAAATTGGAAGCATTGTTAAAACCAGCATTTTAACATATTGAAGAAGATGCCATGCTGAGGAACAGAGTCACTCTTCTGCAAAAGGAATACCTTTGGTACATTCAGGATACCAGGATTCATTCCGGTTTCTGCAAATTAGTCAGTATTATTATCCTCACAGTCTAGTAGCAATGGGATGGAGGAGGTAAAGCTAGAAGACTCAACCCAAATTCATGGCACAATCAAAATTAAAAGTAGGGTTTTTCTGGATCCTAACAACTCTTTACCAGGGCATTTTGCTCTTTGAGTGAGATGGGCAGTGACTAAATTTGAAATATAAATAAATAAATAAATTTCACAAACGTACATATGCTTATGTAGACTCTTGGAGCAGCATATAAGCCCAAATAATAAATTAAAAAATGTAGCAGCAGTACTACAGTAAAGGCAACAGTTAAATATGAGCTGAAAGCGATAACGAAAGAGCACAATTGCTAATTTAACAAGCAATTTATAAAGCAGATGGAGAAGCATCCTTTTCAGATTGGTAAATTGGCAATGCATTCATGCAAGAAAGTTCTTCAAAGCTACCATTCTGGAAGTGTAGCAGTGTGGTTCATGAAGAAAATCCAAAAACTCCTAAGAAATGTAAGATAGGCATTTACACTGAATGCTGCAGCCTCAGAAATACGAAAAGTATCACTGGAAAAAGCAAGACAAGGAAATAATTAAAGGATTAATTAAGTGGGGAAAGAAAATATTAAATTTAAAATATTACATTAGAATAAAAAGTTGTTTGCCACAACTTTCTCCCCTTCCTTTCAACAAGTGTTTTTTCCCCCTTCATTTTTTTTTCCTGGATCATGGACATACTGTAAATATACACCTGTCTTACTATATCATACATAGTAAGTGGATTTTTTAAAAATCTCAATGACCCAGGACAAAATGAGGAACAACGAAGAGTAGTTAAAGCAAACAATGCAAAGAATATAGGGGAAATACACCCTCAAAATTGAGGATCTCATTCTTCAAGAGACTTGATTCTTTGCTGTTTCTCCAGTCTATGTCACTTCTTTGATATTCTGGACCATCTGCAAATTTGTTCAGAGTGTAGCAATGCTGACTACTGTTGACAAAAGCTCTCTGTACTTTACAGAAACAACACTATGTATTGGAAGGAATACTTACCAGTTTCCCCCTCTATATATGCTTTCATACAATTCTATATCCTTCCAGAACTTCATTCCACCTCCTGAACAGCACCTTTGTAATCCAGTCTTCTATAAAAGTCCTCAATATACAAGTGTTCAATTTGGCTAAATGTACTACAGAAACAGAAAGCCAGCTGCATGCTAAAGTGAAAAGGTTTACTGTATGTTGAGTGCAATCCCCAATTTATATTCCTTTCTAGTTTTCTGTCAACATAGACTTGTTAGCATGCAGCATTTAGAGCATGCCCAGCAAGTAGAAGCCACACAATGTAGCATACGCCAATATAAGAAAGAAGCCCTATTAAACAAATACTGTTGATATCTGTGCTGGGAAGAGGATGGGTAATAAAGCTATGACAGGAACATCAAGTCAGTCCATGAAAGTAGCTCCTCAAAGTGTGTGTTTATTTATTTGATTTATAGATAAATACACACATACACCCCTCACTCCAGAGACTCCAGGTTGTGTACAAAATCAAAATACAATACAAGGAATAATGTAATAAAAACAATAAAACTGTAATGGATAACCAACAGTAATGGCATGGATCTTCCTTCAGTGGCTTAAATGTCAAAGGCCTTCCAGAAAAGCCAGGTTTTACCTATTCTCCAGATGGCCAAAAGATTGGAGC
Organism: Python bivittatus; assembly: GCF_059951505.1. Classification (NCBI taxonomy): domain Eukaryota; kingdom Metazoa; phylum Chordata; class Lepidosauria; order Squamata; family Pythonidae; genus Python; species Python bivittatus. The sequence continues at coordinate 34,519,629 of NW_028277058.1, read as the reverse complement.
CATTCTTGCCTTAGGGAGTGAGCTATTCCATATTAGGGGAACAGTTACCAAGAATGCTTGCCTCCAAACTCTCTCCAGCCACTTCTCCTGATAGGAGCTCAATAGGTGCTCCCTATTAACCCACATTGGGCAGGCAGATTTACTTGGAATAGGCAGTCTCTAAAATACCCAAAGAGCCAGTATGGTGTAGTAGTTAAGGCACCAGTCCAGAAATCATAAGACTGCATTCTAGTCTTGCATTAGGTACAAAGCCAGCTGGGTGGCTTTGGGCAGTCACTCTGTCTCATCCCTGGGAAGAAGGCAATGGCAAGCCATTTCTGAAATTGTGCCAAGAAAACTGCAAGGACTAGTTCAGGCAGCTCAACGCTGATTCGAAGGCACCAAAATACATACATACATACCCAGGTCTTGAGCTATATAGGGCTTTATAAGTTATAAACAGCACTTGAAAATAGTGCAGTAACCAATACAGTTTCCACAACAGTGGTGTTCTGTGACAATATTATGACTGTCCAGTAAGTACATGGGCAGCTGCATTTTGCAACAGTTCAAGTTTCTGGGTGACCTTCAAGAGCAGCCTCATGTAGAGTGAACTGCAGTAATCCAGGCATGGGTGTAACTAACCATCTTCAGAGCATCCTGTTCTATGTAAAGCTGCAGATAACAAACTGGCCAAAGCTAGGCAAAGGCCCTTCTGACCAGAGTCTCCATCTGGTCCTCCAGCAAAAGCTGGGGGTCCAGGAGGCCCTCAGATTGCAAGCCTGCTCTTTCAGGGGTAGTGCAACCCCATTAAGAGCCAAGGTTGATACCACTTCAGAATCAGTTGGCTTCTGAACCAACACCCACTGTCTTGCTTGGGTTGAATCTGAGCTTTTTTCTTCTCAGTGCATGTTTTGATGGCCTCCAGGCACAGGGTCAGGACTTCCATTGCATCTCCCATTCAGCCCAGGGTGAGATGTACATCTGGATATCATTGGCATATTGACAATACTAATGAATATGTGCCAATAGATGACCTCACCCAGTGGCTTCACAACTGCAAAACATTTTGTTTCCTTTGCCTTATATTTCCTATGTTGCTTATCAACTTAAATTCTTATAGATTTACGATCATCACCATGATGTATTGGGGAGGATTATAATTTCTTTTGGTGGAGGCTATTTTAAATTACACGCAACCTTTGCTGAAGATGATAGTTATCAGAAAGAAAAATGAATAGGCTATGCCTTACATTTGTATACACACACACAAACATTTATTAGTTAATGAAATATGTAGCACATTAATTCTATTTCCATGTTCATTGATATACTTAATGTCTAATGCACCTTTTTTTCCACTTGAGGCATACTGATCTATTCTAGTTGGTCTAAATTACTAGAAAAGAGTTCAGGGCACAGGTTTTTTTTACAAAACAATCCCATAATCCCATGCTCCAAGGTTAGTCCAGCTGAATTCAGTCAGGTTTTCTCTCAATAATTATGCACAAAACTGCAAAACTGCAAAAACTGATTATCACAAATGCTACTGTAAGACTGTGTTCACATATTGCATTAAGCTAAAATCTGTTTTCTGACTGATTATATGAATGCAACTATTGGTTTTTTTAATAATGGACTTTTGGCTTTGCACATGCAGACAGCTGTGATGTATTCAATGAATAATGATTAAACAAACCATTCTAGCAAGATGTTCAAAGTCAGCAAAACAGCAGTGGATTCACACATTACAATATGTTATGGTTGATTTTAAGGCTGGTGAAGTTCTGTCCTACTGCCTGGAGGCTGTGTGGGTTTGGATGCGGAGGAATTGTCTTCAGCTCAATCCTACCAAGACCAAATGGCTGTGGGTGTTTGGGCCACCTATCCAGGGATATTCCTTCTTTAACCTTGGATGGGGTAGCACTTCTCTACTCAAGAGTGGTCCGTAATCTGGGAGTCTTCCTGGATTCACAGCTCCTGCTTAAAGGGGGAGTTGTAGTTGTGGTAAGGAAGGTCTTTGTATAACTTTGTATGGTGCACAAATTGTGTCTTTTTCTGTATCAGGAGGTCCTTCAGATAATCTCTCACACCCTGGTCACCCTATGGCTTGACTACTGCAATATGCTCAACATGGGGCTGCCCTTGAAGATCACCTGGAAGATTCAACTGGCCCAGAGTGCAGAGGCATGGGCAGTGATGGGCATGTCTTGGAATGCCCATTAACACCTCTGCTTTGTGAGCTGTACTGATTGCCAGTTTGCTTTCAGGTGCAATTCAAGATCCCAATCCTTTCCTCTAGGGCCCTATATGGCATAGGGCTTGGTTACCTGAGGGACCACCTATCTCCCATAGTATCTGCCTGGCCAATTCAATCCAACAGGGTTGGTGGGCTCTGGATTCCTTTAATTAAACAATGCCATCTATCAGGACCCTGAAAACATTTTCTTCTTTGTCTTAGCACCTGCCCTGAGGTTTTCCCCAAGATCCAGATGGCTCCCACCCCACTGGCATTTCGGAGGGCCTTGAAGACTTGGCTTTTCACCCAGGCTTTTGGCTAGGGTGGTTGAAGCCCCTTCTGAGTACTGTAGTGTGTGTGAGATCCAACGTGAGATACAACCAGGGGCCAAGGAGAATAAAATCCAGAAAATATTCCCTTAATGCATCCTATGGGAAAGCCCTCCTCCCTCCTGGTCATGTGACCCAGTGCACACAGATACAAGGGAAGAGCAGAAATACACACAGATACTTCATTACATAGAAGAATATTTAGAAGACCACTGCTAGTAAATAGGTTGGGCCTTCTATGACCATTCTAGTAAGTGGGTTGCAAAAAAAATTCAGAAGTTATGCTCTGAATGCTTTCCTTATTTTATTAAATTTGCTATCATACACACATACACACCCATCACATTTTATAACAATCTTCCCCAAACTGACATCACAAGATATATTGGACTTCAGCTTCCATAATTTTTAGTTATCATGCTCTCTAGACATTCTGACTAAACATTGTGGGACAACACCCCAGGTTCAAAGTGGCTGACTTACAGTGGGGCAAAAAAGTATTTAGTCAGCCACCAATTGTGCAAGTTCTCCCACTTAAAAAGATGAGAGAGGCCTGTAATTTTCATCATAGGTATACCTCAACTATGAGAGACAAAATGGGGGGGAAAATCCAGAAAATCACATTGTCTGATTTTTAAAGAATTTATTTGCAAATCATGGTGGAAAATAAGTATTTGGTCACCTACAAACAAGCAAGATGTCTGGCTCTCACAGACCTGTAACTACTTCTTTAAGAGGCTCCTCTGTCCTCCACTCGTTACCTATAGTAATGGTACCTGTTTGACCTTGTTATCAGTATAAAAGACATCTGTCCACAACCTCAAACAGTCACACTCCAAACTCCACTATGGCCAAGACCAAAGAGCTGTTGAAGGACACCAGAAACAAAATTGTAGACCTGCACCAGGCTGGGAAGACTGAATCTGCAATAGGCAAGCAGCTTGGTGTGAAGAAATCAACTGTGGGAGCAATAATTAGAAAATGGAAGACATACAAGACCACTGATAATCTCCCTCGATCTGGGGCTCCACACAAGATCTCACCCCGTGGGGTCAAAATGATCACAAGAACGGTGAGCAAAAATCCCAGAACCACACGGGGGGATCTAGTGAATGACCTGCAGAGAGCTGGGACCAAAGGAACAAAGGCTACCATCAGTAACACACTACGCTGCCAGGGACTCAAATCCTGCAGTGCCAGACGTGTCCCCCTGCTTAAGCCAGTACATGTCTGGGCCTGTCTGAAGTTTGCTAGAGAGCATTTGGATGATCCAGAAGAGGATTGGGAGAATGTCATATGGTCAGATGAAACCAAAGTAGAACGTTTTGGTCTAAACTCAACTCGTTGTGTTTGGAGGAGAGAGAATGCTGAGTTCATCCAAAGAACACCATACCTACTGTGAAGCATGGGGGTGGAAACATCATGCTTTGGGGCTGTTTTTCTGCAAAGGGACCAGGACGACTGATCCGTGTAAAGGAAAGAATGAATGGGGCCATGTATCGTGAGATTTTGAGTGAACACCTCCTTCCATCAGCAAGGGCATTGAAGATGAAACGTGGCTGGGTCTTTCAGCATGACAATGATCCCAAACACCCCGCCCGGGCAACGAAGGAGTGGCTTCGTAAGAAGCATTTCAAGGTCCTGGAGTGGCCTAGCCAGTCTCCAGATCTCAACCCCATGGAAAACCTTTGGAGGGAGTTGAAAGTCCGTGTTGCCCAGCGACAGCCCCAAAACATCACTGCTCTAGAGGAGCTCTGCATGGAGGAATGGGCCACAATACCAGCAACAGTGTGTGAAAACCTTGTGAAGACTTACAGAAAACGTTTGACCTCTGTCATTGCCAACAAAGGATATATAAAGTATTGAGATGAACTTTTGATATTGACCAAATACTTATTTTCCACCATGATTTGCAAATAAATTCTTTAAAAATCAGACAATGTGATTTTCTGGATTTCCCCCCTCATTTTGTCTCTCATAGTTGAGGTATACCTATGATGAAAATTACAGGCCTCTCTCATCTTTTTAAGTGGGAGAACTTGCACAATTGGTGGCTGACTAAATATTTTTTTTGCCCCACTGTATATTTGTATAGAAACCAATAGTGAGGGTTCATACACTTTTAAACATGGGTTTTTGAATAAGCCACAACTGAAGTTCACACAACATACTAAGTTATAAATTGTGGTTTATAAACTAAATGGTTAGATTCACACAACACCGTGAACTAAAACCAAAACGAACATGATGCTTTAGCATGATATATGAGTCGAGTCAGTTAGGTTCTTTACAGTGTAACCTCAGGTAATTGCACAGAAGGCAAACTGGATCAAAATGAGTTTTCTGGATTCTTCCTCACTAATAAGAAGTTTCAGTGACTCAAATCAAGTGTTACCTTCTCTACCGCTCTTTCAGAGGTGAGCAACTTGCAACCTTCAAAGCCTCCCTTGACTATAATTGCTGAAAATTAGTGACAGAAAAACTACTGTAGAGTAATCTCTCATAAGTTTAACACAGTTTTAAAATAAAGGAAAGCCCTAAACTTTCCTTTCCCAAACCCTGGAAAAAACCAAAAGCCCAATCACAGCCATTTGAAACATCACTCCAGCCACAGCCTCCAAAAGCTTGCACAAGATGGAACTTCAGGAGGAAGAAATGGCAGACTGAAGACAGCTCCATGAAAAGCAGAGCTGACAACCATGGCAAAGAACAAAGAGCTCTTCAGACCTCTCTGAACAAGGAGAGGACTTGATATTGCCCACAGGTGCCCCAAACAGGTGCTTCTCACGAGGAGAATGCACAATAGCAGTCTCCAGCGGGTTTAGAGCTCTGGGAGATGAGGGAATAGCCATCTTGTTCAAATTGCAGTTGGCGCCTTTGAAAGAACACTAAGTTTACATACTTCTTTTTCTAATTGCTTTCAGAAATTGCTTGTTAACTGATTTTCAGCTATTAGAAACCTTTGGATCGAAATGTTTGACAGCACTGGGTGAATTTCCCTTCAATCCTTTGTGAAAGAAAGTTTTAACTATAAGTTTAAGAACTTTAAAAAAATGTTTTTTGGAATAAACAGCAAAAGGGTGATTAAAACTTTGATTTAAGAAAGTTACAAAGGAACTAAGGGTCCAGATACATTTGAAATAAGATTTTGGAATTAATTATAAAGAATCCTTCCCATGGGAAAATGCTTTTGTTTTGAATTTTTTTTAAAAAACATAGTAAGATTTTAAAAATTGGACACTAGAGGATTAAAGATTACAAGTAAAGGAGAAGAACACATAAAATCGACTTACAATTACAGAATGGAACAAAATATTCTAACACTGGACATATTGAAGGATAATTTTGAAAAATGGACACAGAAGTTAATATTAATAGTGTTAACAGAGACATCTGCTCTGTTAACCTAGGTGCTTCTAGGTTTTACCTGACAAGATCAAGTTGAAGGTGGATTTACAAGTGACAGGCTACAAGAATAACATAGAAAGAGCTGTTACACTGGGCATACAAAAGAAATCGGTTGATGTTTTAATAATTAAAAGGGATATACAAATAATAAAGAAAGTGAGCTGGATAATTTTCCTATATTGGATTTACAAAAGAGCTTTGTTAAATTTTGAAGAATCTTGTGAAAAAGGAAAAATAAAAATTGAAAAGAAATCAAGTTCTAGGACATTATTTGAATGGACTAAAGATTAAGATTGTTAGAAGTAAATGGGGGGAATATAAATTTGGTTTATTTGATCAAGGTTAACAGATATGTTCTTATTTCTGGTAACCCTTAATGGACTTTTGCTGACACCAGGACTGAAATGACGAGGTTTTATGGATTTGTTTATAGATAAGAGATGGGATATGGGAAGAAGAGATGATTTGTTGTATTTTAAGAGGAGGTGATAAGTTACTAAAATGGTTTATACTTCTTGTGATGAAAGTGGGAAGTCATTTTTTTATATATTTTTCTTTTTCTTTACTATATTCTTTTCTTTCTTTTCTAATTTCTCTATTTTTCCTTTTTTCTCTTTTTTTACCTTCTGCTCTTTTTATTCTTCTTTCTTTTAGTTGTATTAGTTTTTACTATTGTAATTATAATCTTTAATAAAAATACTATAAAACCAAATAACAAAAGCTTGCTCAAGTTGTAATGGGACTCTAGCCATATTCTTCACCTGAACATAGCCAACAATTTCATCACCTATATAGTTCAGGTGCCTAATAAATGCACACAATTATTTTTATCATAAACAGTCCCAAAAGACTCAGTTTGGATTCAGTCCCTAAGAAACCAGGCTTTTTACCAACAGAAGGATGAATTCTCAAGTCAAGTTACTCCATTCGTTTTTGGTTTCCTTCGTTCAGGCATGAAGCCAATAATCAACATCTTTTATAAAAAAGGCAGATGGACATTTGTATATGAATATTTACCAGTTAAAAATCAAGTATGAAAAAAGTAAAGGAAAACCCTTGCTCTTTGACTCTACATTTCCATGAGTTATATGCTTGTATCACACTGGAGTTTTTAATCTTTTGAAGACTACAAACACTTGGGAGTTATGAAAATGCACCAGTAGGCATAACTAAACTGATTAGAAACATTATGTTTCAGAAACTGTACTCTACCATGTTTTATGGAAAAGCCCTCAGAATATTGTTTAGCTCTTAGGTACTTGAAGAAAGCACTTCAGGTACTGAAACATTCATCTAGAATCCTTCTGGGTTAAACAAATAAAAGAAGGGTTTAATCCAAGCTCTAAGAGAATTAGAATTTACTGTTGAATTACAGCCTGATGCTTGAACTAACATACCCAGGTTAAATTAATTTCAAAAGAAATTATTACATATTTTAAGATTGGACAAAATACAGTATGCTACTTCTACTCTCTGGTGATTTTTCTTTAAAAATAGTAGAATTTTAAGCTAACATTTGATACATGCTTTTTAAGTAAACTGAAATAGGTAAATCAGAGCCTGTTGCCATGGTGAATGAACGTGATGTCACAGATTTTACATTTTAGTTTCAGGGCAGGATCAAAGGAAGAAAGCATAGTAGAGAATGTGTAATTGTAAACACCTGTTTTAAAGGCAAATGAGTTTGACAATTAAAGAGAGAAGTGACACAGAAAATTTTTTCTAGAATAATGATTTTTAGAAGATGAACTAAACAACCTGTGACCCATTGGGTCATTGTTTCAGAGGTATTTCTTTATCTAAACAGAGAAACGGAACGACCATGGGTGGGCAAAAAAGCAGTGGGAGTGGAAGCGACTTCTGACCCATTGACTTTCCTTATGGGAAGCTGGCAGAAAACATTGGAAATTTTCCTTCCTCCCTTCCCCTCCTCCCCTCCTTTCCACTTCCTCCCCTCCCTTCTGGATGCACTCTGTAAGTTAGCCCATTTGAGATACCTTGGTTGAAAAATTGTTGCCCTACGATGCACCAATTCACCCAATTGATGGTTACAAACAATCAAACATGAGAGTTTTAGTAGTATATACTTCGCAAAGGTCCCAAAAGCATAACACATTTTCCTAAAATCAACCATTATTAAAGGCCCTTCTTACAAAACTTGTTTAAAACTCTGCTTACATGGGGCTGCCCTTGAAGAGGATTCAGAAGGTCCAGCTGGTCCAGAATGCAGCAACACAGGGAGTTTTTGGTGTCTCTCATTATACCTATGTAACTCTACTACTCTGCGAGCTGCACTGGCTCCTAGTAGACTTCCAGGTGTGATTTAAAGTGCTGGTTGTCAACTATAAAGTCCTTGCACCTTCCTTCTGTTGTTTCTGCTAGACCCATCATATCTAGCAGAGGGGACATGCTCTGAGTCCCCTCTATTAAACAATGTTATCTTGTTGAAACCAGGAACCTTCCCATCTTTGTGGTAGTACCTGCCTTGTGGAACAGCATCCCCTCAGAGATCTGGATGGCCCTGATCCTACTGGCTGTCTGTAAGGCTCTGAAGACCTGGCTGTTTCCCCAGGTGTTCAGGTCAGAAGGTTAGGCTAGCCCTGTTGTGGATGGGATTTTATGATTGGGAAGTGTTATTCACCTCGGGTGCTATGGGTTATAGTTTTAATTGTTGGGCTTTAATCTTTGTATGTTGCCCAGTCACTGTTGTGAGATGGGCAGCCATATAAATTATTTAGATAAATACATTTAAATAAATAAATATCTTCACTGTTAATTCTAAGGCTGGTTGCTGTACCTGGTGTCATTAGTTCAATCTTTATATTTAATCTTAGTCCTGTTTTTTTCACTGTACTCCTTGATTTTCATTACTAGAGCTTGCAGATCATATGCACTTTCAGCGAACAGAATAGTGTCATCAGCATAGCAGCTACTGATGTTTCTTCCTCCAGTTTGAAAACCATGCTTATTTTATTTTATTTATTTATGCAATTTATATAGCTGCCCATCTCAATCCAAGTGACTCTTCTAATCCAGCCTCCTTCAATATATACTCAGCAGATAGACTGAATAAATAGGGAGAGAGTATACAGCCTTGTCTCACTCCTTTGCCAACCTGCAACCAGCCTGTTTTACTATGTTCTGTCCAGATTGTGGCCTCTTATCCTGTGTACAGGTTTCACATGAGGACAATTAAATGTTCTGGGATTTCTATTTCTCTAAGGATATTCCACTGCTTGACATTGTTGACACAACTGAAGGCCATACAGTAATCAATTAAGCACATATTGACTTATTTCTGATATCCTTTCTCAATTATCCAATGTGCATCAATGATAGTTGATTGTTCCTAGGCCTTTTTAAAAATAGCTTGAACAATAACCATTTCCCTTTCCATTTAAGGCTCTAATCTGTGTTGGATGATCCTAAGCATTATTTTGCTAGCATGTGAAGTTAAGGATACTGTACATACTTTTGTACCCTCTGTTAAGTCTAGTACCTTTGGTATTGGTATATAGATTGACCTCTTTCAAAACTGATGGCTGCTGTATCATTCTCCAGATTTGTTGGCATTATTCAGTTAGAACCTTTACTGATCCTTCTATTGCTATCATATTTCTGTGAATATTCCATTCACAGGGAGGCCAGTAGAGGACCGTCATAGGCTGCGGAGTGCTGTGGTTGGGAGAAAAAGCAGGAGTGACTTACTGGAGCAACTTGTGACCTTCCCTGGCAGCTTCCCCATTGACTGCTTGTGGGAAGCCAGCAGGCAAGGTTGCAAACGGTGATCACGTGACTGAAAGGGTGCTGCGATGGCTGCAGCTTTGAGGACCGGTCATACATTCATTTTTTCAGGGCTGCCATAACTTTGAATGGTCACTGAATGAATGGACATAAGCCAAAGACTTACCTGTATTGTAATACTGCTTCTTGTATTTTCTAACAGCTCTCTGAAATTCTTTGTTAAATTTCTTCTTGGCTTTGGCTTCTCTTCTTTCTGGCAATTCCCACTTTCTGTTCTATACAAACATTATGTTGGTTGTTGGAACATTGTTAGCAATGAAGAAATGACTGGATTGGCAGAAACTGATAAATCATTCTCCTGCTTCATTTTGGTTTCCTGGGCCATACAGTCCAACAACATTTTCCTCCTTAATATTTCCAACTTTGGGATTCCAATTTCCAAACACAAGCAGCACATTTTGCTTCCATGTTCTGTTGATTTCAGATTGAACTTCATCACAAAACTCATTAACCTCTTCTGTGTCAACAGTTATAGCACCAACTTAGATAAATGCCATATTAAAGGGTAGTCCATGAAATCTAATTGATATGATTCAGTAAAAGAATGTATGTGCCCAAGTACTAACCTTGCTATATCATTCCTGATTATGAAAGCAATGCCATTCCTTCTTTGTTTTTCATGTCCTGAGTAGTAAACAGTGTGATCTTCTGACTGAAAAGATCCAATTCCAGGCCGTTTCAATTTACTGATGCCTAAGAGGTCAATGTGTGGTTGATTCATTTCATCTTTCACTGTGTTGGGTCTTCCCATGTTCATGCTTCTTACATTCCATATTCCCTTTATAATTCTGTCTTTGCAACTTTGCAGAATTTTCTTTTCCTAAATGGCAGCATCAGCAACTAGATGTCCCAAAGGCTTCAATCTAGCCACATCATAAACATCACTAGTACTCCGAAAGTCCCTCAGCTCTTCCTAAGTAGTATGTTTAGTGCCATCTGGCCTGAGTGGCCCACCATCTGGCACTATATCATCAATAATTTTTATTGTCTCTCCATGTAGTTATCTTGGTAAAATACAGGTGTATTGGTCAAGAACAGTAAATACCACTACCTCCTTCAAGGCAGACTGTGGCACCTCCCAGTTGAGAGAGGTATTAATTATCAAGCAAAATATCTTCCTCAGTGGATCACTCCTGGCAAATATCAGCCAAGAGAAAGCTGGATCTAAAGTACATGTAGTGGCTTGAATTCATCCATGCATTATGCCATATTTTTAAGGTGCATGGGCATAAATTGATCCAATAACACTAGACAACTAACAAGCATCCATGACAGGATAGGCACCAGAAACAATGATAAATAAAGTGGTGGGGCGATGGTGGCAGATACAATGCTGCAGCAGTGGTTCTTGAATGGCTATGTTCCTTCCTTCTTTCCTGGGTTCTCTACCTACGTCCCTCAAACCTGAATCCAAACATTCCCCATGGGGGGGAGGTTTCAGATTTAAATCAAACACATACTCCACACAAACCATGCCAGCTGCTATTCCTTACTTGGAAGCAAGTCTGCCCCCCCCATCATTTTTTAAATCAGTTTAACCTATTATGAGCTGAATTTCACAATGAACATTCCTTCCAGAAAGCCACAAGGGAAGAATGGGTGCCATTTCAAATGGCCTAACTTGGTATATACTTATGCCTCCCTTCTTTCATAAAGATGACAGCAGTACACATGGGATCTCAGAAGGAATGCTATAAGATAACACATGAAATACACAGCAGAGCGGTGATCTGAACTCAGAATTCTCCGGACCAAGTCCAATAAACCATTGTAATTTTGGCTTAATCTACAAATATGATTTATACAATATACTTTTCTAGCTCCCTTTGAATATTTATTTATTTAGATTTTATTTATATCCTACTTTTAATCCAGGAGTTCAAGATGACCAAGACACCTTTCTCCCCTTCTATTTTTCTCCACCACAACAACAGCCCTGTCATATAGGTTGGGCTGAGACAGAGTGACTGGCTCTGTATCTATAAATCAAGTAGTTATTCTATAGTCTATATTTTATGAATTCATATTTATACAGCCCAGAGTTGTTTGACTAGGTGGTATAAAAATTCAGTAGAATAAATGAAATAAATCATCCCTTTCACTCCTGTCTCTCACCCAGAACCACAACTCACCACCAAAACTTTCTTTCAGAACAGCAGAGATAAATGTATATTGTTTTTGTTGTAATTGACTAGTCTATTAGCCACTCATCCTATGCAAAGTTAGATATGACAAAAGCCACTGAAATCAAGAGGATTGAGCTGCAACTTTATACCACCACATCAATGACTAATTATAGTAAGGGATCCAGTATAAAAAGAGCCAGCTTGGTGTAGTGGTTAAGGCAACAAGCTAGAAACTGGAAGGCTGTGAGTTCTAGTCCTGCCTTAGACCTGAAACCAACTGAGTGACCTTGGGCCAATCATTCTCTCTTAGTCCTAGGAAGAAGGCAATGGCAAACCACTTCTGAAATCTTGCCAAGAAAACTGCAGGGACTTGTCCAGGCAGTCACCAGGAGTCAAAACTGACTTGAAGGCACACACACCACACATCCAGCATAAAAGTTAATATAAGGATTTTAAAAAGGGCAGCCTTTAAAAAATGACAGTGAAAACGGAATGCATTTTCAGAAGCATCAAAAATGAAGGAAGTGCACTCTAACAGTCTCGTGTCATTCTATTTCAGTTTAGGAAAAAATATGAAAGGGAGGAATGGAAGCACTAAACAACGTTGTGCCAGGGTATCTGATTAATTAATGGATAATTTCCCACAACTACACAGAATCACAGATACTGTATTATCTTCTGAGAAGCTAGGTAAGAATCAATGTCCATTTAAAAGAAAAGGAAGGGAAAAAAATTGGGACAAACATCATAACTCATAATAACGCAGTCAGTTATAACTGCAGTGGCAACATGACTTGGCAGGAAAGCAATTACTAACAATGCTCAATCACCAACAACTCCAGGTAAGCCCTGGCAGGATTTTTTCTACTGAAATCTGCTGCCAGCTATTGCAAGCCAGAGGTGAGCAACCTTTCTGCACCCCTGGGAACTGCACTTTTGAAGGTTTTGTTTTTTTTAGTTTCATGATACAGTGGTGATATTATCAGAGGAGTTAGGGGCAGAATTTCCTTCCTTCCTTCCCCCATTTTGGCAGGTGTTTTCTTTTAGCTAAATTAGATGAGTTAAACTTACTAAAAGCTTAACACACATATTTTGATCTGCTAAATCAATTTCATTGCAACTAAATTGTTCCCCTTCATTTACATCTCAAAAACAAAATACAGTGAATACTTTCTTTTCCATGTCTAACCCCAAATAATTTCACACTAGATTCTATTTTCCCCTCTTTAAAAACTGCCTCTAATTTTTTCTCATCTGACTTTCCCCAACTAGCGATAACCCACTAATTTTTCACACAGAGACATTAGCTCTGCCTTCGTAAACGGAAATAGTACACAAAGTTCTTCAACTTCCTTCAGTATTTAAGGGAACAAATCCTGAAGGTCCCTACATTCAACAGCCATAGTGCAGCCCCTGATGAGCCATACTCGTTCATGAGCATGATACAGTGGTTACAATGTTAGACTGGAGAGACCCAGATTAAATTTAAACCCTAATTCAGCATTTAATTTCCTCCTAAGGTTCTTGTGGAGACAAAATGGACAGGAGGGGATGAAAAATAATATTGTAAATGGTTAACATCAGCTGTATCTCTCAGGCCTTCTCCACTGCAACTACCTGGGGACCAACAAATGGGGCAGACACAGAGCAATCCTATGAAACTTTTTAATACTAGTTCTTGGAAAGCAACACTTGTTTTTAAATAGGCATAAGCATGTTGATTTTACGTTCTTGACATTTAAAAAAATGTTAGGTTTAGCCTGAGATGTATCTAGAAGGCAGAAAGGCTGAAATACTGCATAACACACTGCTTCTACCTGTCCATATCTCAATTTTCAAACAACTTAATTCCAGCTGTAGTGCTTCCAGCATTAAAAATCAAACCTCTCATAGAAATTCAGTTTATTTTTTTCCATTGACCAGTATTTTCATGCTTTTTGTTTCTCACTCACAGCCTTTCACCTCATCGTTCCATCAAACACTGTTTTCCTACTACACCGTGTGCACAATTATTAGGCAAGTGAATATTTTGACCATATCATCATTTTTATGCATATTTTCCACCTCCAAGCTGTATAAACCTGAATGCTTATTGGATATAAGCATATCAGGTGATGTGTATTTCTGTAATGAGGGAGGGTGTGGCCTAAGGAGAGCAACACCCTATATCAAGCTGTGCATAATTATTAGGCAGCTTCTTTTCCTCAGGCAAAATGGGCCAAAAAAGAGATTTAACTGACTCTGAAAAGTCAAAAATTGTAAAAAGTCTTTCAGAGGGATGCAGCACTCTTGAAATTGCTAAGATATTGGGGCGTGACCACAGAACCATCAAACGTTTTGCTGCAAATAGTCAATAGGGTCACAAGAAACATGTTGAGAAAAAAAGATGCAAATTAACTGCCAAAGATTTGAGAAGAATCAAACGTGAAGCTACCAGGAACCCATTATCCTTCAGTGCTGCCATATTCCAGAACCGCAACCTACCTGGAGTGCCCAGAAGTACAAGGTGTTCAGTGCTCAGAGACATGGCCAAGGTAAGGAAGGCTGAAACTCGACCACCACTGAATAAGACACATAAGTTGAAACGGCAAGGCTGGGCCAAGAAATATCTGAAGACAGATTTTTCAAAGGTTTTATGGACTGATGAGATGAGAGTGACTCTTGACGGACCAGATGGATGGGCCCGTGGCTGGATCAGTAACGGGCATAGAACTCCACTTCGACTCAGATGCCAGCAAGGTGGAGGTGGGGTACTGGTATGGGCTGGTATTATTACAGATAAGCTAGTTGGACCTTTTCGGGTTGAAGATGGACTCAAAATCAACTCCCAAACCTACTGCCAGTTTTTAGAAGACACTTTCTTCAAGCAGTGATACAGGAAAAAGTCTGCATCTTTCAAGAAGACCATGATGTTCATGCAGGACAATGCTCCATCGCATGCATCGAAGTACTCCACTGCGTGGCTAGCCAGTAAAGGCCTCAAAGATGAAAGAATAATGACATGGCCCCCTTCCTCACCTGACCTAAACCCTATTGAGAACTTGTGGGCCCTTCTTAAACGGGAGATTTACGGTGAAGGAAAACAGTACACCTCTCTGAACAGTGTCTGGGAGGCTGTGGTTGCTGCTGCACAAAAAGTTGATTGTCAACAGATCAAGAAACTGACAGACTCCATGAATGGAAGGCTTATGACTGTTATTGCAAAGAAGGGTGGCTATATTGGTCACTGATTTTTTGTTTGAAATGTCAGAAATGTTTATGTAAATTTTGAGTTGTTTGTTTTTCTCACTTTAACAGATGAAAATAAATGAGTGAGATGGGGGAATTTTTGTTTTTCATTTAGTTGCATAATAATTCTGGACACTAATAGTTGCCCAATAATTGTGCACATATAGATATGCTCCTAAGAAAGCCAAAACCTCACTTTTACTTTTTTAAATATTCAGGTTTGAGGTTTATTAACAATTTGGATTGACTGAGAGCGCTGTAGTTGTTCAATAATGAAATTCATCCTCAAAAATACAACTTGCCTAATAATTATGCACACAGTGTAGTGTAAGTCCACACATTTTGTTGCATTCCATAAGAGAATAATTGCTGCAAAAATGTCGATGTGAGAAACTTATTGTATATTACATTCAGAGGAAAAGATATTTGCACAGAATATAGTCAAACACAGTGAGGAATAATTAAAACAGGCAGAAGAAATGCAAAGCAATTTTTATGGAAATAAAAATTTGTTTTGAAACTGAGTGAGGAGGGATAAGCAAGGAGCTTCTAGATGAAACTGAAGTGAGGAGATGCTAGGAAGGGGAATTGTAGAGATCTGTATGGGAATGACAACAATTTGTTCAAGACTGGAATGGAACGGAAAAAAATGCTACAAACATTGCTGTTGAAGAAGAAAAAATGAATGCAGTCATACAGTGGGGCAAAAAGGTATTTAGTCAGCCACCAATTGTGCAAGTTCTACCACTTAAAAAGATGAGAGAGGCCTGTAATTTTCATCATAGGTATACCTCAACTATGAGAGACAAAATGGGGGGGAAAAATCCAGAAAATCACAGTCTGATTTTTAAAGAATTTATTTGCAAATCATGGTGGAAAATAAGTATTTGGTCAATATCAAAAGTTCATCTCAATACTTTGTTATATATCCTTTGTTGGCAATGACAGAGGTCAAACGTTTTCTGTAAGTCTTCACAAGGTTTTCACACACTACTGCTGGTATTTTGGCCCATTCCTCCATGCAGAGCTCCTCTGGAGCAGTGATGTTTTGGGGCTGTCGCTGGGCAACACGGACTTTCAACTCCCTCCAAAGGTTTTCCATGGGGTTGAGATCTGGAGACTGGCTAGGCTACTCCAGGACCTTGAAATGCTTCTTACGAAGCCACTCCTTCGTTGCCTGGGCGGTGTGTTTGGGATCATTGTCATGCTGAAAGACCCAGCCACATTTCATCTTCAATGCCCTTGCTGATGGAAGGAGGTGTTCACTCAAAATCTCACGATACATGGTCCCATTCATTCTTTCCTTTACACGGATCAGTTGTCCTGGTCCCTTTGCAGAAAAACAGCCCCAAAGCATGATCACAGTAGGTATGGTGTTCTTTGGATGCAACTCAGCATTCTCTCTCCTCCAAACACAACGAGTTGAGTTTAGACCAAAACGTTCTACTTTGGTTTCATCTGACCATATGACATTCTCCCAATCCTCTTCTGGATCATCCAAATGTTCTCTAGCAAACTTCAGACAGGCCCAGACATGTACTGGCTTAAGCAGGGGGACACGTCTGGCACTGCAGGATTTGAGTCCCTGGCAGCGTAGTGTGTTACTGATGGTAGCCTTTGTTCCTTTGGTCCCAGCTCTCTGCAGGTCATTCACTAGGTCCCCCTGTGTGGTTCTGGGATTTTTGCTCACCGTTCTTGTGATCATTTTGACCCCACGGGGTGAGATCTTGCGTGGAGCCCCAGATCGAGGGAGATTATCAGTGGTCTTGTATGTCTTCCATTTTCTAATTATTGCTCCCACAGTTGATTTCTTCACACCAAGCTGCTTGCCTATTGCAGATTCAGTCTTCCCAGCCTGGTGCAGGTCTACAATTTTGTTTCTGGTGTCCTTCGACAGCTCTTTAGTCTTGGCCATAATGGAGTTTGAAGTGTGACTGTTTGAGGTTGTGGACATGTGTCTTTTATACTGATAACAAGGTCAAACAGGTACCATTACTACAGGTAACGAGTGGAGGACAGAGGAGCCTCTTAAAGAAGTAGTTACAGGTCTGTGAGAGCCAGACATCTTGCTTGTTTGTAGGTGACCAAATACTTATTTTCCACCATGATTTGCAAATAAATTCTTTAAAAATCAGACAATGTGATTTTCTGGATTTTTCCCATTTTGTCTCTCATAGTTGAGGTATACCTATGATGAAAATTACAGGCCTCTCTCATCTTTTTAAGTGGGAGAACTTGCACAATTGGTGGCTGACTAAATACTTTTTTGCCCCACTGTAAATGCTGTGAGAAGGTTGGAAGATGACCAGGCTGCATATGTACATGGCATAACTGGAGAAATGTTAAAATGTGGACATGGTTTGTTTATGAAGTGGCTATGTGGTTCCATACGTGTGTGAAGACTGCATCGCTACCTGATGATTGGAAGGATGTCACTATTCTTCCTCTGTACAATGGGAAAGGTAGCAAGAGCAAATGAAAAAGCTATGAGGGATTAGTTAAACATACCTGAGAAAGTGTTTGGCTCTGACTGAAAGAGTGACAATGAGCAAAATTTTGACAGTGCAGTATGGCTTTATGCCAGGAAGGTGGTGTGCTGATTAAATTTCTGTTCTTCAGGTCACTGAAAAATGTACAAAGATGTGAAAGTTTATTGTATATTGCTTGATTTAAAGAAAGAATGTGACAGAATGAACAGGCTTAACTACAGAATGTTGCACATGAATATCAAGTTGAAGGTTGGTTGAGATAAAATCAGTATAAGATGGAAGTAAAGCATGTATAAGTGGAATGCTGAGGAAAAGGTTCAACATTCAAGCAGGGAGTAAGACAAGGATGTGTGATGTTCCCCCTGCTGTTTAATGTATTTATGAATAAATGCAGATACATGTAAATTAATTTATGAATAATAAATACTGACATTACTGCCATACAGGGTGGGGACATAAATGCACATGTTCTGTTTGTATTCAGACAATACCATATTACTGGCTGAGGATTCCAATTTTTGCAGCAAATGTTATAATTTATGATGCTGCAAGGGGAACGGATCTAAAAATTAACATATCAAAAATCAAGGCAGCTATGAACAATTACAAATTATACATAAATGGCAAAAAACTAAAGCAAGTAGATAAATGTGAATGCCTTGGTAGAACATTTACTAAAACATTTTCAGATGTATAAATGCTGGCAGAAAGGCATTTAGTAGCATGTGATCTATTGTGAAGAGTGAAGTCTGCCAAAAGAGAATGCAGGTATGTATATCAGCAGGATTTTGCCCACTTGGCTAGATGAAACGAGGTATATCAGGGCAAATATAAAAGTTGAATGCAATGAGAATGGGTACTTAAGAAATGTGTGCAGTAGGACAAGAAGAAATAGAATCAAGAATGAATGGGAACTGAATGAATGTGAATGGAATGCAAAGGTGAGTGACCAGTGCAAAAGAAGTAGATTGATCTGGGAAAAACTACGCCAAGGAAGGAAAAATTGAGAAAGTCTTAGCTGGATGGAATTGATGATATTATTAGATAATGTATGAATTAGTATATGGACACAGTGGAAGCAGGTATAATTTGCAAGGAGGGAAAGATATAGAAAGGTATAGTGAACGATGTTAATGCAAACTAAATTTAATTATATATTCTTAAGTTCTTTGGGTTATTATTTCTTACTTCAAAAATGCAGTGATTTTTATTGAGTTATATGGGCCTTTTGTGTTTTTTTAAGATCCATTGTTAAAGTGTTTTAGTGTTAATGTTCTTCAAGTATGATATTCTGATATAACAGACAGCTGTAGCTTAGAATGCTATAACATAGAAGGTTGTCTTTTAAATGCAGTGCATCCATACATTGATAACACTAAGTTCTATTGCTCCATATAATCCAGTTCCAGAGACCCTTGAATGTTGCCTAAATTCAGTGATGGGCTGAAGAGAACAAGCTGAAATTAAATCCAAACAAGATAGAATGGCTGTTGGTCAATAAAAAATTGTACTCTGGGATGGAGATTCAGGTTTTTAGGATAGAGCTGCTCTTCCTCCATAAAAATGTTCACAGTCTAGGAGCTGTCCTTAATCTTCAGTTGACACTGGATTCATGGTTGGAAGCTCTGGTAAGAAGCCTGTTTACCCAGTTATCAGAAGACTGGTGAGATTTTGCAACAGTCATTCATACCCTAACACAGACTATCTTTTTAAGTTTATGCAAGTTGCAAGTGGACCAAAATGCATCAACCAAGCTACTAAATTGAACAAGGAATAGGGTTGCACTGAAAGATCTGCCAGCTGTTTACTGAACATAAGTTGATATTAACGTTTAGAAGGTTACAGTCTGATTATCTGACTACCTTTCCCATTATGAACCTGCTCTGGCATTAAGACCTACAGGAGAAGCCCTTTAAAAAATGCCCCTGCTGTTGGAGGCTCCATTATCTGGCACACAAGAAAGGACTTTTTCCTGCCTTGCTCCTAGGTTATGGAATATGTTTGCTTGAGAGTTGCATTTGGCCTCATTTTTTGCAGCTTTTATTAAATTTATTTTACTTAAAAGATTTATATGGCTGCCCATCTTGTAAAATACAACTCTTGGCAGCTCACAACAATAGTAAAACCAAACACAACACTTGACCTGCCATCTCCAATCCATCAATCCATACAATTCTCAGGCTCCAACCTTATCCTATCCCAGCACCTGGGGGAAAAGCCAACCTTTTATATATAAAAGGATGGGCACCTTTCATATCCCAAATATGAAAATAAGCAATTCTTTCAAAAGGTTATAACTGTTAATCAATTTTAATAATTTCAATTTAATGTTTTAATATTGGTGAACTTGTCTTTCTGCACCATTTCTGTGATTTATTTCACTGTCTCTGAACAAGATTGGGTTCACACATTTCATTAAGCCATGGTAATAATTAACTTTTAAGGAATCATCACTGATTAGACTCACCCAACAGACTAAGGCATAAGGTAGTTTGTTTATAGTTAAGTTTGATATTTGAATCTAACCAATTTTCACCTTGTATGTACTACTCCTTTCAAAACACCATAACCTTACTCAAAGCAAGAAGGGGCTTTATTGTATTAAATAATGTCTGACTGAAGTACATTTTGGAAATGGGTTACATTAAATGCCTGTGGTTCTCTGAAACTCACTGCCCAGGTGAGCTGTTTTTCCTCAGAGATCTTATTACTCTAATGGGCAATGAAACTAACATACTTTCAACAACTGTCTATCTTTTAAAGTCGTTGTGATGAACCTCTGGTCTTTTTAAACTTGTTGGACTCCAACCCCTATCAGCCCCAGCCTGTGTGAGGCTGTAGTCTAATGACTTCATCGAAGCCAGATTCTCTACTCTTCTTTTAACTATTCAAATGCATTGTGCAAAAAATAGTGGAAACCCGAGGGAAATATGTGGGGTTTTTATTTACCTTTTTTGATACTGACATTTCGATCGGAATTGCAAATTTCCGATAGTAATGGTGGAGAATTGGGCCTCAAGCCTCTGTAAGATAAGTTCACACCTGGCAAGGAGTTTAGGAAAGAGAAATCGCAGGCCATGTAAAACGTCCCAAGGGAAAAATGGCAGTTAATTCGCGCCCCGCCCCCCCCCAAATTGAGCTGAGGGGACCACCATCAATTTCTCCACAGCCTCAGAAGTGTTTTCCTCCAGCTGGGAGAGGGGAAGACCTGCTCTCAAGGGTTAAGCCTGAGCGGCAGAAATCCCGCGTGCGGCTGCCCTCCATTCACGCTTACTCAGGGGGAGGAAGGGAGCTGAAGAATGCGAAACGCGAGCCCGGCCGCTCCTTCGCCGCTCACGGCGTCCCTCCCTCTGGCCTTCAGTCACACAACCCTCTTGTCTTCAAACCCGCCAAAGAGAATCGGCTCAAGTTACACTTGATGGGTTATTGCTCTTGGCCATCTTTTGTGTTTGGTTTGAAGTGCCTTCGTGCATAGTTTCACCTTCGGGGCTTCCCGCTGCTCCCCGGATTTGCTCACGGCGCCTTCAACGCCGAATACCTTCCCGCACTTCCTTCTGCGCGATATTCACGCCTAAAGACCTCGGGAGGGAGGTGTTTCTTCTGCACCGAGATCGGAAGGCTGAGGGATACCGCTCGCGCGGCTTTTTTACAGCTCCAGAAAGAGAACCTACGGAAAGCAGCCCCGAAGGCAGAGCCCCTTCCAACCCTCCCGATCCTCTCTCCTCGGGCATCGCAGACACATGAACAACGAGCAACCCCCGTCGCCCCAGCCCAAGGGGTGCGGGGTGAAGCAAATTCTCCTTAAAATTTGCCTTCCACGAGGAAACGCTTACCTTGAGATGCTTTTCTATTGCCCCATCTTAGCTTCTCTGTGGGCGTGGGAATATGGGGGGGGGAGGGGACGCTCTGCTTTTCTATAGATACGATTTCGCCGCACGATAAAGAAAATGGTTAGAAATCCTGTCAAGTCATGTGATTGATTGAATTATTTCCACCCCTCTTTTCCTCCTAAACACCCCCCCCCGGTTTTAGGACAATACTCGGCTGCCTTTCCTCAATGTGTCAGACAGAACTGGCTGATGACAGAGAGGAGGAGCGCGGCTGCCGTTGCCAGGGAGTGCTTGGTTCTCCTCGCCGCTACTGGGGCTGAAGAGGCTCGAGCCGGGAGGCACCCGTGGATGTTGATTAGGGTCTGGCATCTCACAGTCATGCCTTGAAGTGTAGGAGAGTAACTCTCCCTGATTCTCCCTTTCCCTTCCCCCTCCCTTTCCTGCTTCTCCAGGCAAGGAAAGTCTATGCGGAGAAGACCCAAGTGGAGTCTTCGAAGGCGAACCGGCTTCGTTGCAACGGGGGTGCGGGCGCTACTGTAGCTTGGGCCCCCCTTTTTGGGGGGAGCTGAGAAATGGCCCCACTTCAAATAACGCAATATGGGATTAGCTCTTATGAGGGCCAAGATATCCATGCTAATCCTAGCAGTTCCTGTCCTCTGATATATTTTAGCAGCAACTCTGGTCCAGATACTTATTTTACGGCACCCCAGAAATGTTAATTAACTCAACCTTCCCCAGTCTGGTGTTCTCCAGATTGAACGTTTCTTCTCCTGTATTCCCTAGTAATGCTGAGTGGGGATTAATGGCAGTGAAAGTCCAATGTGAGGCATTAGATTTGCGAACAGTCCCAAAGGGCACTGGACTTTGACTGTTGCCTATTGTAGCATCCACACCCTCAAAATGCATCACATCATCTGTTCAATTGTAAAGCATTTCCTAGAATCATACTATATAACAAAGATCCATCTAGCTCCCATTTGAAAACCTAAGTGACAGTTTTCCTGCTTAATAGCTATTAATTACACACACACACACACACACACACACACACGCAAAAAATTGGTCCATATCCTTTTCTGTTTTAACAGAGGATAGATCCACTCTCTCTTCCCTTGGACAGCCTTTTGGATTTTTTAAAAACAATACTTATTTTTACATATTTTTAATAAGAAATGTCTATGTGGGAAATCTTAATAAATTGTTGAAACCCAGAGTCATGTTTTGCCATATTAGGACCAAAATGGGGGGGGGGGGAACTATTCCAGATTATTTCCCACAATCCATAATGTGGCATAAATACACTAGGTTCATCACATCCAGCCAATGCTCAAAACAAAAAATGGTGTGCCATAGTATGTAGACCAGGTACAGTATACATATCCCACTCTGCAGGCAACTCTTGAGAAGTGATGCTTTCGAAAGCTGGCTTTGATACACAATGTGCTTGTGGTTTCAAGGTGAAAATTAAATCAAAAGTTCTTTGTTTTATATGGGCCTAAAATGCCCAGCTCTAGGAGTGGGAAACTCTCCAGGAAAAGCCCTGCAACAGTAATGCATAGAGCAGCAGCAGAGGCAAAGCAAGCAGGCAGGCAGGCACTAGACAATGAAATCCAAAATTAAACAAAAAGTCAAATAATGTATCCAAGCAGGTCATTTGTCGAAGAGTATTCCGAATCTGAAAACAGTCTAATAACAGTTTGGGGAGACTAACAGCAGAATTACATGTTTAAAGTAAGGCCTCAGGCTTGATCAACAATCCAGCACTGGCATGTTAGAAACTGAATGCTTTTGTACTCCTGCCTAGAGCACCACCCAGTCTCAATAAAACCTGCCTTCAGGTTTAACCAGCCAGAAACACTATTTATGAATCTACTCTTGAGTATACTTTTTATCCTGAGGAAACTTTCCCGGGAGGTGGACAACTCCTTTCTACCCCAGGCTTCCACAATTTGGAAGCTCTCTGGATATATGAATTTCAACTCCCAGAATTTTCCTACCAGTATGCTAATTTCATATCTAATTCTAGGAGTTGGCCATAGATCTAAAGGGAACCCAGCTTGGGGAAAATGGTTCTACCTACTCTGTACTCTAAATTTACAAAGGCTTGTTGGAATTTCTTTCTCAATGGAAGAGTTAGATCCTGTTAATACATCTCCACCTATATGGTCATTAACTCAGGGTTCCATCATCTTGGGTTTTCCTCTGAATCCTCATATTAGACAATTATTAGAGAAGGAAAGATTTAGACTGGAACAAGGGGACAAGAGGAAAATATCAAATCATCCTTCCCATTGCCCTTTCCAAGATCAAATTAATTATTTCATGTTGGTGCTTTACATTTAAAAACCAGATTCTGCTCACCATCTTTCCCATTACATCTAGTTGAGTCCTGACAAGTAGCCTTTTTTATAATCCCAGACAGATAGAAAGACACACAGGAGAATTGAGTGAAAAGTAATGCCTCCAATGTTCTAAGTTGCTAACAATGACAGTACTGATGCACTAGAAGCTCTGACATGTCCTTTAGCATATGTTGTTTCATATTATTGGTGGAAAATTGTGAGAAAAGGCGGTGTTGCTATTGTGAAATGGAAGCCTGCAGTGAGTATTCATCAGTGCCCTTTAAGCAATGTGCCTTGATTGAATTCTTAACTGGATGGACTGTTGCAATGCACTCCACATGGGGCTACCCTTGAAAAGTATCCAGAAGCTACAGCTGGTACAGAATGCAGCAGTGTGGGCAGTTTTGGGCACCCCTAGGGTTGCGCATGTAACACCTCTGCTGCGTGAGCTGCATTGGGTGCTGGTTTGCTTCTAGGTCCAATTCAAGATGTTGGTTATGAGCTTTAAAGCCCTTCATGGCATGGGCCCAGATTACCTGATGAACTGCCTTGCCCAGGTTACATTGGCCTACCCCACTCAGTCTGGTAGGAAGGGCATGTTGTGGACCCTGTTGGTTAGAGAATTTCAACTGGTGGGGTCTAGGAGGAGAGCCTTTTCTGCTGTCACCCCCGCCCTGCGGAATATCTTGCCCCCTGAAGTGAGGTTGGCCCCCACTCTTCTGGCCTTCCAGAAGAGCCTTAAGACCTGGCTCTGCCGACTAGCTTGGGGATCCAATGGGGGTTCCCAACATTGGGGGCGGCTGGCACCTTGAGGATGCTCTCTCCATCTTTTGTCTGTAGTCTTTTAATGTGCGTTGTAGTTTTTAAATGTTTTTCATGTTTTTTACTTGTGAGCCGCCTAGAGTCACTGATAGTGAGATGGGTGGCATATAAATTTGATCAATCAATCAATCAATCAATCAATCAATCAATCAAAGGAGTCCTTCCAAATGAAATTCACCACTGAATCCAAGTTGTTTATGGGGATGACTGTTTTGAGATGAGTAGTGTGTGTTGTTGGGCCACCGAAATGTACAGGTGGTGAACTAGAAAGAACTGATTTATGTGTAACAGGTCACACTATTGATATTCTTCAATATCAGAAGATTTATGCAAGATGGATTCCTGGAATGCTGATGACAGAGATGAAAGTTTGAAGAGTTGAAATTTGTCAGCAATTGTCACTTTATAAGAATGAAGATGAGGAATTTCTTCATAGGACTTCCAGTGGGGACAATGGCGGCTTAATCATCTCTCCATGAGAGGGGAGACAGCACCACAGCTGGCAAGTGCTGGCCATCCAACTTGCTCTGGATCAAGGAAGAAGCAAGGAAATTGACTCATATGGAGACAAAAGCTTCTGCAAACGGCTTTCACGTTGAGTGGCTGAGAGTTGGGGGATCCATCTTTGTTTGAACTGTGGCACAGCCTTTTTTAAGGACACTAGAGCCAACCAAACCTCATTTCTAAACACTGTGGAATATAACTATTTTGTAACTTAAGAGAGACCTTCCTTTGCAACAGATAAGTAATTCTCTTGGGGCTTATCCTTATTTTGGGGACTATACTTTTAAAAGAAGAAATAGAGTATTAATTTGAATCTGATTAATTTGCAAAAAGCTGGATGATAAGCAGAATTTAGAAGAGACTTAAAAGTTATTTACACTGAAAAGGGAAGGTTTATTTGTTAGAAGTTTATTTTTTTTACAAAACTCTATTTGAAGTGATGAAGTTTGCTTTTTCCATGGGAAAGTTTTGTGTTGTGCTAGCCTATCCCTGTTAATTGGCTGGGTTTCCAAAACAGAAGGAGACTGTAACTCCATCCCTGTGTGTTCTCTTTGAAGCGTGCCTGCAATTCCAGCTTGAAAGACACTAGAGGGCGTGAACTGTCAGTTTACTTTTGCTTGTACTGTAATTAATTATATCTGGCTATAGTTTTACTTGTCTAAAAGGAAAAAAAGAAGTAGTAGTAGTAATGGCTACAAGAGGTCCTTTGGAGCAACTGTTAAAAGTTTACTCCAGTCAATGTTTGATGAACTAGAAACTAAATTCATCTCTTGAAAAAAAGATAGAAGAAAGAGTGGATAAGATGGTTGACTTTGAAAAAGAGGTGGAGACTGATTTGAATGTAGAATTGGAGTTCAAAAAAATGTTGGACTGTGAAGGTGGTATGAATAAAGAAGTTGTGGATTCAAACATGGACTTAAGATGGTCAAAGGATGATGTGGAAAAAGATGCCAGAATGGAATTCCAAATGGAATCAACTGATGTTACAATGTTTAATGGAGAAGAGTGATTTGGAAAGATTTTTTATGTTGGATTTGCAAAAGGAATGTATTGAATTGGTGAGGCTATTCCTGGGAAGAGACAAAGAGAAATTACTGGAGATGTTACTGGACAAGGAGGTGATGGTGAATCAACTTGTGGGACATTATTTGAAAGGTTTAAAGTTTAAGCTTTTTAAAAGTAAACAGAAGGTTTACAAAGTGAATTTATTGGACAATGGTTAACATATATGCTGAGGCTTTCAGTAGTTATTAATGGAATTTGCTTTTGCAACCAGAACTGAATGACAATGTTTTAAGGTTCTCAATATAAAGTTAGCTAAGGTTAAAATATATTTGTTATTAAATTTATGGAATTTCAGTTTTTATATATGACAATAGTAAGGTTTTTGTATGTATAAAGGTGGAAGGATTTGACATTATCTATAACTTTATTTTTATATATGATAACAGCGACAAGGTTTTTAAATGCACAGAGGTGGAAAGATAAGACATTATCTATAGTGGAAGAATGGTTGGTGAGGTTGATGGAGTTGGCTGAGATGGTGAAATTGATGGCTTTGACTCAAGAAATTGTGTAATTTTAGTATTAATTGGAATTTTTTTGAACTTTTTGCAGGATAGAAAAAATGAAATTATGTTGTATGGGTTTGATGATTAGAAATAATATGGGTTATGTTGTAAATTTACAGCAAGAGTTTGATATATAATGTTACATATATCTGTTGTGGGGAGGATCGAAAGTCAATTCTTTTTCTTTTGTATTTTTTTCTTTTTCTTTTCTTTTCTTTTCTTTTCTTTTCTGTGCTTTTGCTTTTTACTATTTTCTCTTTTTCCAATTCCTTCTTTTTTCCTTATTTTCAATACTAGTGCTAACAAAACCTGGACCCATCATTATGATTCAGAAACAAAGTGTCAGTCCATGGAATATCATCACAAAGATTCACCTGCAAAAAAAAAAAAAAATCAAATCCTAGGTTTTGTCAGGAAAACTCATAGTTACTCAATGTGATATTCATTTTAATAACATTAATCTTGGCCCAAAGACTTATATAAGTTTTAATCATCAACTTATATCTACTTAAATTGTATCTATAGGTTTAGTCATTTAATTCAACATACTGTGATATGTTTCAAGAAGATATAAACCCAAATATTTTATAGTTTCTGTATACATTGTAATTTCTAATCTCTTGCAATAGTTTATAGAAATAGTGGAACCAAAGGCAGGAAATTAGACTTATTCTAGTCAGTGGATTAACCAACTTAAATCAGTTTTGGTAATGCATTGCATAATTATGAAGGATAGCCATAAGAACAATTTATATTCAGCATCGAGTCCCATCACATTCTTAAGATCTTAAGCTAATGGTTCAAGAACTAAATTGAAGATTAAAGAAGAACCAACACCCAACTTTTTTGATGGGTGCCACAATATAACTTCTATCCACTAGATGAAGATGCCAAATTGTAACCAATGAACAAAAGATAGTGGAAACCCATACCAACCCACAAGGCTGGTACAAGTGCACCCATCTGAGTGCTGTTGCTCTGAAGAGATAAAGGTACTACGCAAGATTTTTCTGAAGTAGGACTGACTTTGGTATCTTAACATACCTTATCTGATAAAGCAAATTATCTTATTTGGCTATCGAGAGGAAATAATTTTAGCTGAAACTAAAGCTTTATTTAGTAGTTATTTATTATTTGTGTTTTGAAATGTTGATCTTCATCGACTAGAAGGTACCTTAAGATGGTTCAGTCCTTCAGAGCAAGCCATTCTCTTTTTTTTAAACCTGACAGTAAACAGTTCTTCACAGCCCATTAGATAAGCAAACACATATCCAATATTTTTTGTTGCCTCTACATGGTGAATAATGAGCATACGTCAGTCTGGAGAAATGGTATTTTCTCTCTCATTTTTTGCTATATGTGGACTGGAGAATTAATTTAAAAACTTTAGGTCTCAAGTTTTGAAGGCTGATGACTATGGCATCACTAAGGCTGTATTGGCAAATGAACTCCAGGCAGATCCTGAAAAATTTAGGCAAAGAAGAAAATATATTCTTATTGTACCATGCTTGCAGTGGAAGATGATATGTTTCCTAATAGTAATCCCTATATGGACCAGTTTTAGACAAAATTGAACTTGATGTACAAGGGCCACAATTTTCTACTACTGAAGTAGAGAATGTTCAAGCATACAACATGCCTACAATCCTAACAAGTAAGGAAGAGTTGGGAGCAGAAAGTGACTTTAAGGCTGTTCAATTTGGTTATGTGAATGGTACTGTTAATTATCTAGAGCAGTGTGCATTAATACTGTGCTAATATTCTTCTAATAAATTAGAGAAGAACTTGGGAAACCACCAGAAAGAGCTATAACTCTGGAAATTTACCTTAACAGGATGCTTCATAAACTACATCATTAACTGAAGAAAATAACTCTGCATTCTTAACCATTCTACAAAATAATGATTTGCCTACAATGAAGCAATGTTGACTGACTGGGTTAGTAATAACAGCAAAATTAGCAATTGTCCAAGGAAATCTAAAATGTATAGAAAAACCCATGTATCGGTAAAAAATCTTGCATGTTATCCTTGTTTTTTATGTCTCTGGGGCAATTAATAGTATGAAGCATTGATGAGGCAGGGTGATAGCACAATAAAAAGTCTTGTCTCAAAACATTCAATGTAGAGTTTTAAGGAAGGTTAACAACCACAAAGAGACTATTGCCTTACTCCATTGATTTGACCATTATGCAAAATATTTCCATTGTTTGGCTTCTGAAATAATTTCCCCCTTCTCTACTACCCCCAAAATACATATCGTATCTGAGACGTTAATATCAGAATGGCATAAACTGTGTGTAAAATATTTTATTCTTGACAGCTCCTATCCAATAGTATATTTAACAAACATTCTGTTCATGTCCATACAGGCATATTCACAGTTGTTTTATAAAGCATTAGTAAAGATACTCAAGCTGATTATATTTCTCATAGGCATAGGCTATATGTATACAATTCCAGCAATGGTAAAAGCAGAAGGTTTTGGAAAAATAAGACCTACAAAAAAGGGAGCCAGCGAGAATCAGAGGCACCACCTGCTGGTTCAAAGGTTAGTTTTTCTAAATCCATCGTCCTTCCTGTCTGTAAATATTACATATAGCACAACATAAAAAGAGATTATTAATCATCATCTAGCAGCAAGGACAATGTTTGTTAGGTTGAATTCACGATAGGAATTCTTCTTGCTTAATAAAATCAGGGAAGGACAACATTTTCTTCTATACTTCTTTTCAATTATACTGCAATCTCAATTGCTTCTTATTTCCTTGTAAACATTCTCTTCTTCCCCTCACCTTTCTCCCCTGCTGTAGTAATATTTAGATATTTCAGAAATGCTGTTATATCCTCCCCAGTCATTTTCCCTTCTCCTGCACTAAATTGAATTCTATTCCTAAAATTGTAACTTAAATGAATCTAGTCTTTTTGCAAAATGCTAAAATATACAACTGGATTTACTCCAGCTGGCCATATCTAGTCTAAGTATATATTATTATTTAATAATAATATTTTCAATAGTAGCATTGCTGCTAAATATTATTCAGAATGTGATATATCTGAGCAGCTCCTAAACTGATACCTTCCAGTTCCAGATATGTTTGTGTGAGAAGGCAGGGAGAAGTGAGGGCCTCAAACGAACCATGTTTGCTAGGGGAGAGCGCTGTGCACCATGGGGCAGCCTTGGGGGGACGGCAGGAGGGAGGATGGGCAGAAGGCACACTCGCACCAGAGTGGAGAGGGACGGCAGGAGGGAGGAAAGACTGCAGGCAAGAGGCACGTTCGCACCAGAGTGAAGAGAAACGGCAGGGGGCGGCTGTCGGGTCAAGTGGGGATTGGAATGTGTATTGCGCTGATTGGATTCGGAAAGTGGAATGTCTGCGGTTTTGCGGTTAATTAGCGGCGCTCCGGGGCGGTAAAAAAGGTGAGATTGTGAGCCAAGCCCTCGTAGGAGGGGGAGGACAGATAGGGGGTATAAAAACCTGTCAGACCTTGCTTCGGGGTTCCTCCATTGCTGCGGGAGGGACCCACTTTGCAAACGTGCCCAATAAAAACTTCTGTCTACTGGATAACCGAACCCGTGTCTGTCGTTTTCTGACAAAATTGGCGAGCCAGCCAGGAGTCCTCGACGTGGACCGGACTGTGGGGAACCGGTGAGTAATCGGCCGTAACACCCCGTTGAGGTGTCTCCCGTTTTCCCCGAAGTCGGATCCGGGACGGGACTCCAATCGCCAGTCAGACAGAAGTAAAGAGGAAGCCGGCCGACGAGGGGACCTCTGGGAGGTCTGGTGAGTACAGCCTACCCATAATCTCGGGGAGATTAGCGTGGTTACGAGGCGTTGGACGCCGCAAGGGGACAGAAGAGTCCGGGACCTTCTGTAAGGTGGGAAACGTAGTCAGGAAGGATGGGTAAGGCGCAGAGTAAGAGTGTAAGGCCAGGGGCCAGTGGGAAAAACGCAGTAGGGGGAATCCCCACGGATTCTCCATTAGGACAATTGTTGCAACAATGGGAGACACCCTGGTTGTGTCCATTCACCAGGGGTCTGGAAAAACCGACCATGATAACTTTGTGCACTAAAGAATGGCCAAAATATCCACTAGTGGACCCCGAATTCCCCTACCATTGGGATACTCTTGGAATCCCCAGTAATTACTGGGTGACCCAACTAAAAAAAACTACATCGTGGAGCATAAAATGTTAACACAGGAACCCTATGTGGAAGTCTGGTTCCATGTTCATTGGGAGGGGCCTCGACCCAAGTTAGCCAAAATTTTTGTCCAAAAAGAACAGGAAGATGAGGAGGACCTCTGGCTGACTGGACCTCAATGGGGGCCGCCACCTCCTCCTCCTCCTCCTCTTCCTACCGCTCCCCCTCCGGCGCCCCCACCCTATCCCGGGCTGCGGAAAGAGCTGGACCAGCTGAACCAAGACATTCAGAACTTGCCCTTTATTCTAAGGTCGGCCAGTGCCTTCCCCGTCCGGGAAGTCCCGAACGGAACGAACGCACAGGGGGTGACCGTCACCAGTTACGTAACGGTTCCCATCAAACCCAGTGAGTTGAGGGAATTAAAAAAAAAAAAGACCCTCCCTCGTATGCAAGAGAACGCCCATACCGCCGCCGAACAATTGGAACTTTTTCTCGGCCCGGTGGAATACTCCTGGGGGAACTGAATTACATTTTAGCCCACCTCTATACGCCAGAAGAGAGGGGCCAGATTTGGCGAG
This sequence comes from Python bivittatus, assembly GCF_059951505.1. NCBI lineage: Eukaryota > Metazoa > Chordata > Lepidosauria > Squamata > Pythonidae > Python > Python bivittatus. Next base: position 34,488,236 of record NW_028277058.1, on the reverse strand, counting down.
CTGCGCTCGGGGCTTGGGAGCAAAGGAATGCAAATGTCCCAAATGCCCCGGCCGCAGATACTAAATTCCCTCTGGCAGACCCAAATTGGGATCCCAATAATGCTGAACATCGGGAGAACATGAGAGGAGTTTCCCCCTGTACGACTAGGGGGGTCATGGTTCCCCAACCGGGACCCACGGGGAACCCTTGGTAAACATCACGGTGGGTCCCACTGGTGAGGAACAGCAGTTCCTCGTGGACACCGGAGCCTCTCGAACATCGCTGTGCCAACCGATCCCAGGGATTGCGAAATCCCGGGGCACGTCGGTATCGGTGATGGGGGTGGGAGGCTCTCCGGTCAAGGCAGACGTACTGGAGGGAGTGAGACTGGAGTGGAATGGGAAGGAGGTAACTGCAGATGTGTTACTGATCCCACAGGCGAGAGTGAACTTGCTGGGAAGGGATCTAATGGGTAGTCTAGTAGTGGAGTTGTGGAATGTGGAACAGGCAGAAAGGATGTGTTTGTTGCGGGAGGCGGACGTGGAGGTAGTGAACCCTGAGGTATGGGCAGGGGAGGGGGGGCGGGTCGGTTTCGCATCGCCCCAATTAGCATCCCCTTGAAACCAGGGGTGACGGGTTTGCGGCAAGCCCAATACCCGCTGTCCCGGGATGGGAGGCGTGGGCTGAAGCAACAACTGAGATGGACGGTGCTGCCCCAGAGGTACACCGAGAGCCCCCTCTTGTTTGGACAGGCATTGGAAGAGAAACTCCAGGGGTTCCGGGCCCCTGGGGGTTCTCGGGTGCTGCAGTATGTGGATGATTTGTTGGTGTCTGGAGAGAAGGAAGTAAAGGTGAGAGAAGACTCAGTGGCTTTATTGAACTGGTTGGCTGAAGAAGGATTGAAGGTGTCAAAAGGGAAGGTCCAATTTGTGGAAAGGGAGGTCAAGTATTTAGGACATGTACTCCGGAAGGGCGAGAAGTTGATTGATCCTTCTCGGATACAGGGGATAATGCAGTTGAAGCCCCTCATACTAAAACGGAGGTGCGGCGGTTTCTGGGTCTAGTAGGATATTGCCGGCTATGGATAGATGAGTACATGAGCAAGGCTCAGTTTCTGTATGAGAAGTTGAAAGGATCATCTGACAGGGTAGAATGGACAGACGGGGACACAGAGAAGTGGGGAGAATTACGAAGGAGCCTGGTGACGGCCCCGGCTCTGGCTCTACCGAACTTGGCCCCCTTTCACCTATACGTTACAGCCCATGGGGGAACTGCCATTGGAGTGCTGACTCAGAGACGGGCTGGGAAATATCAACCAGTGGCCTTCCTGAGCAAAGCCCTAGAACCAGTGGTGAGGGGATGGCCGACTTGTGTGCAGGCAGTGGCTGCCGCTGCTGTGCTAGTGACAGAAGGGAAAAAACTCACTTTTGGGAGCCCCGTGATTGTCCATTCACCCCATCAGATCTTAAGTGTGCTTAGTCAGCAGGCGGCTGCTTGGATGACAGAAGGAAGGATGTTGAAATATGAGACAGTTCTCCGGATAAGTCCTGATGTGGTGGTAGGAACAGACAGGAATTTGAACCCAGCGGAGTTTCTTGCAGGGGAGCGGAAAGAATGGGAGCCGGCGGAGCACGAGTGCTCCACCCTGTTGCAGCTGCAAACAAAGACCCGGGAGGACCTGCAGGAGGTCCCGCTGGAGGAGGGTGAGGTCTGGTTTGTGGATGGGTCTAGCCGAGTAGAGCAGGGACAAAGGAAGTCAGGGTACGCATAGTGACTGCGGAGGGAGAGACAATAGAGAAGGGGGCACTACCAGCGGACTGGTCGGCTCAGCTGTGTGAAGTGCACGCTTTGAAACGGGCACTAGAGTTGGGAAAGGGAGTGTCCCTCACCGTCTACACAGACTCGCGATACGCCTGGGGAGTAGTGCACACTTTCAGGAAAATTTGGCTGGAACGGGGTTTACTCACAGCTGCTGGAAAGGGAAGGTTGCAGGGAGGAAGCAGGTCATTGGGTTACAATTGAGGGGACCCCAGTAGTGAGCCGTGCTGACATGAGGGGGATGGTGGAGAAACTGCACGAAGGGTCTCACGGGGGGGCAGGCTTTGGTAGACACTGTAAAGCTGTGGTACTGGAGCCTGGGGGTTCGATGGGAACTCCACACCCCTTGGCATCCTGACTCCAGTGGGAAAGTGGGAAGGGCCAACGGGGTGTTGAAGCAACATCTCACCAAACTGGGATTGGAAACAGGGCTACCTTGGACAAAGACACTTCCGGTTGCCCTGCTTCGAATGCGGACAGCCCCTCGCAAGGATGTGGGGGTCTCCCCATTCGAGCTGATGATGGGAAGACCTTTCCTGGCTCCAATGGGAGAGCCTATCCCCGAGCTAAAGGATGCCTTCCTGAGAAAGTATCTCTTGGTACTGTCACAATCTCTCTTGTCTCTAAGAAAACAGGGACTCCTCGCTCAACGGCCCCCTTGCTGAAAGACCAACACCCCCACAAGCCAGAGGATTGGGTCCTGATAAAGACGTGGAAGGATGAGAAGCTGAAGCCGTCTTGGGAGGGACCATACCAAGTTCTCCTGACAACTGAATCAGCGGTTCGGACCCGACGGGGGTTGGACCCACTACCATCGGGTTAAGCGAGCTCCCGACCCCCGACCATGGACTGCCCAACCGGGAGACGGACTCAAAGTAAAACTTAAAAGGAACTGAACTAAGGCAGGGGAGGAGATGACCAACATAAAGGCGTAGAATTGGCACAGACAGCTTTGATCACTGGGGATGATCCCCGTGGGGGGGGGGATGTTCTATCATTTTGGGTCTTCTCCCATACCAAGACCCTGGACTAATCAAAGGCAAATGGCTCTAAATCTCTTGGGGATAACCAATGCAACTCAATGTGTATATTTCAACAATACCCAGAACCGTACCCCCCATTGCCCTCAAAAGGTCCTGCTTTCACTTGTGGAGGGGTCTATAATATCCCTTACGCCTCAACCCCTCTATACCTACCTAAAGGTTTCTTTTTGTTATGTGGACATGAAGCTTACACCTATGTTCCAGCCTATAGTTCAGGGGGCCCTTGTGCCATAGGGCGCCTGACCTCTCTATATGCCCTGCCTCCAATGCAAGCGCACCCATCAAAAGAGAAAAAGAAAAAGGGAGCTGCCATCTGATTGTGAGAGTGATGTGACACTCTTGTCCGAAACAGAAGCCATGGCTCTGGCCCTCTCCTTAGTAGGGGTTCCTGCACTAAGTGGAAGGGCTTACCTGGACCTAAGGAAGGTGGCCTGCCTCCTGGCTAAAAGTGTCAACCTTACATCCTCTCTCATTGCAGCCCTCACTGAAGAAGTCACTGAGATCAGGAGGGCGGTCATTCAAAATCGGATAGCTATAGACTATCTCCTATTAAGGGCAGGACAAGGCTGTGAATCTTTTCAAGGTCTTTGTTGCTTTAACCTAACCAACAATGAGAATTATATTGAAGCAAAACTAGCCAAGTTGAAGACCTTAGCCTCTCGCATATCCGAGGATCCAGAGGGATGGAATTGGTCGTGGCTCACTAGTTGGTTACCTAACTTTGCTTGGTTAAAACAACTTTCTGTACTAGCCATTGGCTTCATTGCCTTACTGGTCCTAGTATGTTGCTTAATGCAATGCCTCCCTGCTTGTGGGAATTACCTGTCCCAGTGTGTGAAGCCCCGGGTCCGGGACGAGGGAGCAATCCTGTTAGCCAGGTTTGAGGCCCAACAGAGGCGTGAAAAGAAAAAGGGGGGATTGTGAGAAGGCAGGGAGAAGTGAGGGCCTCAAACGAACCATGTTTGCTAAGGGAGAGCGCTGTGCACCATGGGGCAGCCTTGGGAGGGTGGCAGGAGGGAGGATGGACAGAAGGCACACTCGCACCAGAGTGGAGAGGGACGGCAGGAGGGAGGAAAGACTGCAGGCAAGAGGCACGTTCGCTCCAGAGTGAAGAGAAACGGCAGGGGGCGGCTGTCGGGTCAAGTGGGGATTGGAATGTGTATTGAGCTGATTGGATTCGGAAAGTGGAATGTCTGCGGTTTTGCGGTTAATTAGCGGCGCTCCGGGGTGGTAAAAAAGGTGAGATTGTGAGCCAAGCCCTCGTAGGAGGGGGAGGACAGATAGGGGGTATAAAAACCTGTCAGACCTTGCTTCGGGGTTCCTCCATTGCTGCGGGAGGGACCCACCTTTGCAAATGTGCCCAATAAAAACTTCTGTCTACTGGATAACCGAACCCGTGTCTGTCGTTTTCTGACATTTGGAATACAATTTTCTGATTTACAGCCAGCATGCCCAAGGGTTTATTGGGTAGAAAATCCTGGGTTCAGTCCCTACCCATCAGGGTGGAGGAGAATCAGGTAGAGTGACGTTTGCAGGGATGAACATATCTAGGAGCAAACATCCCTATGTCCTTTAGAATCACTTTATAAATTCTTAAATTTTCTATTAAATTTTATAACAAACCAACAAACAACATTAATAAAATATTTTGCATTTTCTAGGCCTATTTCATGCATCTGATGAAGTAAGCATTGCCATTACAAGGACTATCTTCAATAAATCTGCCAATAATCATAGGCCATAAGATTTATTTAATGAATCTTTGAAACTTATAGCTTGTACAACCTAATATATAAGCTTAGACAGTATGGTGGGATTTAATTATCTTGTTTTTTTCTACCTGATGTTTGTTTTTACTGAAATATAAGTTCAGCACTAGGACAATGACAAACTGATGTAATTATAAGAATCTACCTGCTGGCCCCTCAAATGGTAGAATTTAACTATGATTGGATTCACATTGTCATATTCTGACAAACTCTTATTTGTTAGGTTTTAGGTTAGAGTAACATGTAAACTTTGAGCATTGTGATTTATTAAGTAACCCCTTAATTAAAAAGGATATATTAGCATTATGTTCAAACAAGATCGTTATGTGGACCATCTGAAAAATATTAACATATCCTTGTTCCTTTAAGTGTTTTTTTTCATTTTGCTCTTCAGCCAAAAAGCCTCTTTATCCACAGCAAAAATATTCCTGGGTACAGGGTACAATTTTTTTTAAAAAAAGTTAATATTTTTAGATGAAATCAGCTAAGACTTGTAATTTATTTTTATATCCCCTTCATTTTAATTTCTGAAGGTTTGACAAAAACAAAACAAAGCAATGGCTCATGAGCACAAATGGGATTCTTGTAGGAAAAAGAATCAAATGACTCTGCTTAAATATAAAATTACTGACAGCACATCCTAAAACAGACTGTTTTTTCTATAGGAAAAGTCCCATGATATAAGCTTCCTTTATTCTTTGGGAAAATTGCATTGGACGGTACTCCAGATTACTTCAACTCTTCCTTACTCTCAATAAGCTAAAGAAGTAGTATAGAAATAGAAAGAATGACTAGGAACAAGTGCATTGACACCCTCCGCTTTCATAAGATCAACAAGACCAGCAATCAAATAGCTATTCACTTCACTTCAAAGTTAATCGTCAAATCCCTTCAGAAGGACCTGAACTGCTTTAGAATCCTATGGAGTGAAGAGGTTTATAAATCTCATAAACAAACAAACACACCTATTTCATTCATATATCTGGAGGCAGGCTATTTTAATAAGATGGCAAGAAGGTAAGCAAATTGGTATAATAAATAAAATATATAACCATAGAATCTTCCTAAATTACCTTCAGATTAAAGATTAGTCTTGTCTCTCTACATTGCATAGCAAAAAGCAGCACATTCAGTGGCATCACAGCACTGATCAAGAATTCAGAGTATAGAGATACCTGATTTCTCTATGAAGTGCAAACAAAACCATCACCACAGCACAAAGACACAGAAATGACCTATTATTTGCTGGTAGATTGAGGGAAATCTTAAGAATCATGACCAAGCTAATAATGTCTATACTCTGCAGTTTGTGGACAGCAATAGAAGTTCTAATTTGGAGGTAGTTTGGGGAGGATCTATCCATTTTAATTCTATTAGATCTGATTTCTGCTCATAACTCCTTGGAAAAAATAAGTGTGTGTATATAGATGTTGGAAGCAAACAGCAAAGATTTCATTCTGTGGTACATATAGTACAGAATCCACTTAAATATGTGAATAAGATCTACAAATTTCTAGTTCATATATAACATTTTTCTGGGTACTCTAAACTACAGTTGACTCCACATCTGCTCTTTCCAGAGAACAACTAACATTCAAATTGGCCCCAGGAGCAACACAGATATAATCTGGAAATTAAGCAGCTGGCAGTCCAACTGATCTTGTCTAAAGAGAAAAGCTCTGGCAACTTTTTTACGCTTTCAGAGCCAAGCATGAAAATGAGATAACAGATATATGACACTGAAATCCAAATGTTCGCTTTATAACTTGAGTTAGAAAAATTAGCATATAAAATATTTTGGATTATAAGCAAAATGGATGTGTCTCTTGCTCTGTATATAATTCTAATATGAAAAGCACATTGCTAATTAAAAATAAAGGGATCTAAATGACATAATTAAATGTTATGAATGCAAATCTTGCGTGACAATTCATTTTGTAAACCCGAAAGTTTGCAAAATCTATGACTTACTGTGTAGTATGCAGGCAATGGCAAACCACTTCTGAAATCTTGCCAAGAAAACTGCAGGGACCTGTCCAGGCAATTGCCAGGAGTCAAGACTGACTCAAAAGCGAGAGAGAGAGAGAGAGAGAGAGAGAGAGAGAGATTGCCTTACTATACTTCTAGTTTCTGACAAGCTTATATATTCTCTCAATGTATGAATAATTAGGTCTAAACAGGACTAATATAAATCACATCAATACAAAATAGCAATCAATACTGACAGATTCTTCCAAAATTCAGTTGAACAATTTCTAATGATGCCTTTGAAAGAACTGGTATAGAAAAAAATGAAAAAGAGTAGAAAACTCATATGTAAAAACTTCAGGACCATTGAACACTAAGGGCTTATTTCCAATTAGAAATGTTCAACATGTAAACTGTGTTCACATTTAAAGTTCTCAAATGCAGCATTCAGGTTTTCATTGGGATTCCAATAATTTTGCACAGAGCGATTACAATTTAAATTATTAAAGTGAAATAGAAATGTGAATCCAGGCTCTGTTAGATTGTTTTCCTAATTCTCCAATTTCCTATACTGTATAGTAATCTGCTCCAAACGGTAGTATATCTCAAAGGCCTTTTGTTGCCAGTGGAAGGAGGGCTTGTCAAATATAATGCAGCTCTGACAGATGATTAACTCCTCCAAATAAAAAGCTCTGGAGCTGAATTCCATTATTTTCTCACCTCCTTTTATCACGAAGAATCTGTGATTATTTCTCAAAACTAGCCAATCTATTAAGAAATGCTTAGAAAAAGATAATAATATCAACCCCATCTTAGTTGGGGGCATCTTATTACTGTATTTTTTATGGACAAAAAGGTCTTTTTAAAACCTTAAAAACAAGGCTTTAACTCCTAAAGCAGAATATATAAGGTAAAGAGAAAATAAGAAAATATTTTTCTTAAAGAAAAAAATAATTTCCTATAAAAATATATTTGAAAAATGACATTTATTGCGAGTTGTCATACATAGGATTTCAGTGTAAATTATGCATGTTACCCAGGATTCCCAAAACATAATACGGTGTAGGATTCTACAGTGGAATAGTCTTGGTATGAAAATATGGCTCTGAGTTATTTACTCGTTTATGTGTAGTAGCAGTACATTGTTAGGGATCCTTTCTTGATAGCATGGGACTAAAAAGCTAGCACAGTGGTACCTCTAGTTACGAACTTAATCCGTTCCGTGACTCTGGTTGCAACTCGAGTTGGTCTCAAGTCGAGGTAAAGTTTCCCATGAGGTTCAATGTAAATCCAATTAATCCATTCCGCCCTCCGAATTTGGTCGCACCACGAGGCAAATTTCCCCATAAGGTTCAATGTAAATATGGCTAATCCGCCCTCCGAATTTGGTCGCATCCCGAGGTAAATTTCCCACATAAGGTTCAATGTAAATACGGCTAAACAGTTCTGAAACATATGCATTTTATTTTTAAACCTCAAAAACCTTCCAAACGCCACAAAAACCTTCCAAACGCCACAAAACACACCACAAGCCTCACCGAACGTCTCCTTGCTACCGTGATCTCACCCACAGGAAGCCGCGACCGCATGGCAGCAGGGAAAATGGCTGCAGATCCGGTTCATAAGTAGAGGCAAGTTCGTAAGTAGAGGTAAATTTTTGGGGCTGGAGCTGGTCGTATCTCGAAAAATCTGTAAGTAGGGGTGTTCATAAGTAGAGGTACCACTGTACTTGTAACATGTTACATATCTTGAATTCAACCCTGAGAAGAAAGCAATTTATTTCCTGAAGGGACAAAACATTTCCCATGCCTTATATGACTAAAATATTTTCTATAAGTTGCCACTGAACCTCAGAAGAAAATTGTACTTGCTCCTTTATATATATTAATTATTCAGTATAACAGACAAAGTGATGGACTTTGGTTTAAATCTAATTTTAGCCTCAAACTTTAAGAGATAGGCCCTCAAGTTTTGGGCTAACACCGCTCTCTTATTTGTGAAATAGACTTCTAAAAACTTCTCAGAATCTTGATAAGAATATATGACACAGGGGTGGATAACCTCTTGGGGGGTGGGCAAGGACAATCTTGTATGCCACCGTCCTGAATTCTGCATGAAATAGTGGACAAGATCAGAGCAAAAAATAAAAATAATTAACTAGTTCTTTCTTCATACTCAGATAATTCCCAAATAATTAATTTATCCAATAATGAATTTTATACTTTTATATCATTTCCTCTTTCTTTTTAAAATCTTCAATTTGTATCTAGTACAGTATTAATTTTTTACCCATTATGATTACTTTTCAACCTAATAATACAATTATTTATGCTATAAGTTACTAACAAATATTATTTCCAGTACTAAATTTAACAATACCAAGAATTTTCACTAACAGTAGTTGCTGTTTATCAGAATAGATGAGAGAACAGAGCTGCCTCCAGAAACCAAACTTCTGCTTACAAACAGTCTGATTTCCAAGTCTCAGAAGGCAGGAGAATGGGGGGAAAAAGAAGAAAGTTTGGGTGGGAAAAGCAATAAGTTGTGCATGGAAGCTAATAAAAATTGGCAATAAGCTGTTCCACCATTCCTACATAAATACATTTCAGCAATTAACAACACCTCCACATTTTAGCAGTGAACCAGGAACTGTCCCAAGAAGTCACATTAAAATATCAGGGTGTCAAATGTTGGATGCAAGTTGTCTAACCACACTTAGTACATGGGCACATTTTGGAACTGTCCACACTGAATCTGCCTCTGGTTCTGAAGCCCTGCTGGTTTGTTTCTACCATGGATGGAGGTCTTTGAGGGAACTTGCTGCTGTGTGGATCTGTGTCTTCTTTACCTCCCCATTATTTATGCCAAGGGAATGGAATTAGGTTTGCTAAACCCAGATTGGCTTTGATGGTGAGCCAAATCCTAGAAGTGCTTGAGAAATGAAAATGCTTAGAGCATCTCTGTCCCACCTCTAATTCCACTTCCTGTGTTGGGGAAGATTTATGCCATGGAAATATTAATAGAAAATGGCCCTTCACTATTTTGTTTGTTTGCTTGTTTGGTTATATTTAAATCCTGCCTTTCCTTCAAGAGCTCAAGGCACAGTGTATAGCGCTCCCTCTTCCTATCTTTCCTCACAACAACCCGGTGGAATAGGTTGAGCTGAGAAAGAATGATTGGCTCACAGTCACTTCATGGCAGATGGTGGACCTGAACCTAGATCTCCCCTCATATTAATCAAGTTGTTTTCCATGACAGAAAACGAGTGCAAATAATCTTAACCACTTCTGAACTGTATTGCTTTGATAATGCATTATATAAATTATTATTTTAAATGCATGCAATTTAAATATGTCAGTCTTGATGCAAATGGAGTTAAATAACTTCAATAATAAACAGTGAAATCCTATATTTATTAAATTTTATATTTAATATCGCAGTTTAGGTGGGCAAAGAAATAGACTGATTTTAATACTTAATTTTTTGTAGAATGCAGCATGCAGTTCCTCTTCAGGCAAAACTGAACCCTCACACTGGGTCTGCATAATGCAATAACTCTATTCATATGTGAGAATCTCCTTCTCCTGTACTTTCTATGGTGTTGGAGGTTGAAGTATTCTCTGGGTGCACGTGAGTGTTCCTGAGATCAGGAATCTGACCTGAATCACAATTAAAGAAGCAGATCTTATAATTGTAGCAGAAAGAAGATTTATTTACAGGATAATAATAATTAATTAAATAATTTAATTTAATAATAAATAAATATTATATAGGCAAAGCTGAGCACCTAGGCGACATCCTAATGGAGGAGAGTCCAAGAGCATGTGCTCTGTGTATGTGTGCAGGCAGACAGTAGACAGATTGACAGATAGACAAAGAGAGGCCGCAGAGTAAATCCATAACTCTCTATCTACACCTATTTCTATTTAAAAGATCATGAGGTACTGAAGAGTCAGTGCTTTTAGATTTGAACCTCTGAGATATGGAAGGCTGGGGACAGATTTAAAAGAGGGGCTGTTCTTTGGATCTTCAGTCAGCAAAAGATACCCCCAAAGAGCTGCATTTCATAGGCTTCCTGATTTGGAGTATTTCTTCCAAGCCTAGATCTGTCTTTTTTGTCTTCTGAATATACAAAAGGAGAAGCAAAGTATGCATATAAATGTGTGCAGAAAGAAACGTAACTTGTCACTACAAATGTATAATAAATGTATTAATGCTAAAATTCTATCTAATGCCTCCCAAGTGGGAGGACATTTCAATATTTGATTATGGAAATAGTAGGTTGCCAAAATCATGGTGGCTATTTCCCTAGCAGCATGAAGATGGAAGGACCATTAGTAGGCCAGATAGTCAGAAGATATTAGTGAAGAATTGGAAATTTGCAAGCTTTGAGTGAATTACATTGATAATCAATCATGGGCCATACCAACTTCTAAACAGAGGTGGCAGCTAAGTGTCTGCCTGCATTTTTAAATTTTAAATTAAATTTAAGAGACCAGAGGCAGTACTCTGGGATATTAATGTTACTTAGGAGTCTAGAACAGCCTGAATATGTTCCTGTATTTCATCCTAAGTACATTTTTAAGCATTTACTTTTAAAGGTACTTTTTTTTTTTTTATCCGCACTCAATTGTGGATAATTCTGTGGCAACTGCCTGGATGAGTGAGGGTGAGAGTACCCATTTATCTACTCGCAGATGCTTTCGAGCTGCTGGGTTGGCAGAAGCTAGGGATGAGACAGGAGCTCACTCTGCCGCACGGAGCTGGGCTCGAGCCACTGAAGTGTCGACCATTTCTGGCTTGCAACTTTCAGCGTCATTAAGCCACTGCGCCACCACGTCCCCTGTTTTTAAAGGTACTAGAGCCCGCAATGCCAAATAACATTAGCAAGCGGCATTTATCTGTACACTCATTAAAAGTTGGGCCCAACACAATTTAATTGATCGGTGTTAAAATTAAAATTCATTTCCTTAATGAACATTTTCCTTAATCATGTAAAAGCCTCATTCCAAACATTGAAACAAATAGTTGGATTCAGCCTTATGCAACTTGATGTCCTCCATTTATACTGGATTTCAGCTGCCATTAACTCCCCAGCTAGCATAGTCATAATCTTATTGCACCCCAAGTAGCAAATAAGAATATGCTGGAAAAGCTGTCTCTCTCCTCCAAAGCAACAAGACTGTTCCCATGATCCTCAAAACAGTCAGCATAATGGTAATGGGCTAAGGCACATCCCCATAGCAAAAGGGGCTATATATTCTTTATCTACAAGGAGAAAAAAAGGAAGGCACATCTCCAGTATAGAAATGGGAATTATCATTGTGAAGTAATAATAATTTTAAATTAAAGAAAATCTGCAACATAAAAATGATTATTTTTACTTTTAAGACTAAAATATACAAACATATCCTGTAAGTGTAGCATACTGCTGTGGGACTATAATTTTAAAAAACACACCAATTAATTGTGCAACATTGAATTTAGCTTTATTAGCATATTAAATATTTACTTCAGATTCCATAGTAATTCTATCTGTCCATTAATTTTTTAAAATGTACCATGCATAATAGAGAGCTGGTTTGGTGCTATGGTTAAGGCACAAGCCTAGTAATGGGGGACTGTGAGTTCTAGTCCTGTCTTAGGTGTTAAGCCAGCTGGTGACCTTGGGCCAGCTACTGTCTCTCGGTGGTAAACCTCTTTCAAAAATCTTGCCAAGAAAACTGCAGGGACTAATCCGTGCAATTGCCAGGTATCTCACACACACACCATACATAGTAGCTAACTAATATATTTTCTATAAATACAGTATATATAAAATTTCACATTCTTGTGCATGTTAAGAGTCAAGAAAAGGATAGTTTATTCAAAGTTGAAGCCTATTTAAAAGAAGATGTGTTACACATGGTGTCTATGTTTATCCCATTATGCTGGTCTTTGACCGTAATAAGGTTTGATTTAATATGTTTGTCCCATATTTATATCTGGCAATTCACCATGTTATCTTAAAAATCTGATCATCTGAAATAATTTTTTGAGCAAAAGTAATAGAATTGCAGTGGTGCCCTTCAGATGTATTGGACTTCAAATGCATGTTCAGTTAAGTATTCTTTAAACCAGTCTCAATCTTCTTGAAATGCCTCTCAGAATCTTTAGCCTCAGTTCCTTTTTTCCTATAATTTCAGGCTGGGCAAATTTCCTGCAAATTTCTCAACTTCCATATGAATTGAAGTGTGTTGTAGTTAAAAAAGCATCTTCAGATAGATTAACTCCTTTCTGTTGTGAATTCTTCAATGGAATAGAAGCCACAGAAAGATTGTCTTAAAATCTCTGTAGTATTTTTTTTCTTACAGCTGACATATTTTTTTGTTTCTTAATTTGTCAGTGTGATCTTTGTATATCATTCAGATCAGATCAGCTGGACAGGTACAGAACTGTGTCATATTAAATTGGTTTGTTTTTAAGGTAATTAATTCATTTGTGCTTCATCACTGTCAGATGTTCACTTTCAATTCCATTCATAAAAAGAAAAGAAAACATATAAAAACTGTTTAAATCCCAATCTCTTTTTTAAAATAAATTTTATTGAAATTTTTGATTACAATAGTAAAAGCAAATACAAACTAAGCTCAGAAAGAAAAAGAGAGATAGAAGGAATAAAAAGTGCAAGGAAAGAAAAAGAAATAAAGAAAAAGAAGATAAAGAAGTATTTAAAGAAGTGACTTTCAATTTCATGACAAGTATAAACAAACTTAATAACTCTTCAGCCCATAAGAGGTTACAAACAAATATATCTTCTTCCTATAACCTGTTCCTTATCTATATGAAAATCCATAAATCATCAACTTTTCAGTCTTGGTATCAGCAAAAAATCTGTAAAGGGGTACCAGAGCTTTATAGAAGCATGTCTTATTTTAACCTTGGTCAAACAAACCAACTTTATATTCCTTCCCTTTATTTCTAATGATCTTTAATTCATTTAGACGTTGTCGTAGGATTTAGTCTCTCAATTTTTCCCATCCCAAAGGCTTCTTCGAGGCTTTAGCAAACCTCTTTTTTCCAATAAAAAGTCATTATTCAAGTCATTCTCTTGGCTTATCACTTGTATTTCTATTTTTTTAAATTATTTTTTATTGTTTTTAAAATAATAACAGAAAAAAAAAGAACAAAACACAAAGATAATTGGATAGAAATACATACATTGTCAAGGAAGGAAAAAAACACATAAGTACTTTAAAAAAAAGGGGAAAAAACAACAGAAAAAAGAAACAAAATATAACGTATCATTATAACAGCAGTTTCAATTCTTTATATGCATATCTAATACAAATATTATGCAAATATAAATATATTAATTTCTAATACTTATATAAGTATCATGCTTTTTTTTTTAACCTACTGTATTTTGTATAAATTCCCATATTTCATTATGCTTGTCCATACAAAGTCTATGTCTAGAGGCAATCTGCTCATAGGTGCCAAGTGTAATCAGGTCTTCAATCCATTGAGTGAATGGGGCCATACATTTATCTTTCCAGTGCTGTAATATCAGTCTTTTAGCCATCATAAGGGCATGAAGAATCCATTTACGTTGTCCAGTTGTCAAATTCCATGTACTAGGTATGTAGTCCAAGAGAATATTACCCTTTGAAAATTTTAACTTTTGTTGCAAAATCACATTTATATAGTCCACTACTATCTTCCAAAACTTGGTAAGTATAGGACTTACTCGCCCCTGTTATATCCGCCCGCCCCACTCAATCTAGCAGAAGGGGCATGTTGCGGACCCCACCAGTCAAGGAATTCCGGCTGGCAGGGTCTAGGAATAGGGCCTTTTCTGCCATGGCTCCCACCCTGTGGAACAGTTTGCCACCTGAGGTGCAGGCTGCCCCCAGTCTCCTGGCCTTCTGAAAAGGTGTAAAAAATGGCAATGCCAGATGGCCTGGGGGCCTGATGGGGGCTCGCATTGCTGGAATTGGCTGGTGGGATGATTGACACTGTTCCCCCCATCATCTTGAATTGTATATTGGCTTTTTATATAGAATTGTTACTTGTTATTTTAATTGTGGATATTTATATTTTTATTGTTTTTATTGTCTTGGATTTTAATTGTAAGCTGCCCAAAGTCACCTGCTGGGGGAGATGGGTGGCATATAAATTTAATAATAAATAAAATGAAAATAAAAATTGTAAAAACATGTGCTTTAAAGAAGCATTATTCCTATTACATCTCCAACAACATGCTGTCTTAGATAGTCCTTTTCTATACAAATGTAGTGGAGTCCAATAAATTCTAAATATTATTTTTTGTTGTATAACTCATAATTTAAGGTCCATTGCCACTCTTGCTATAGAAGTTAAGACACTCTTCCATTGTCTAGGCAATATAGGAACCTCTAATTCTTTATTCCAGTAATTTCTTAGCAACCGCATATCAAATTGATTTATTGATATCAAATATCTATAAAAACTAATAGCAGGCTTTTTAGTTTTAAAGGATTTAAAAAGTTGTTCTAGTATCTCAGGTGTCTCAGAAGCTGAAAATGCTGCTGGTCCAAACAATGTTGTTAACAAATGTTGTAGCTGTAAACACAGCATAGGTTAAAAATTCATCTTCATCATCTATCAATTATCCAAAGCCAATATCCCTGCTTTTATCTAATTTTTCCATATCGGCATCTTTTTCCTAATTTTTAATGTTGGGTTTTCCCATAAATTTAGCATGGGAAAAGGGGTCAATTTTTTTTTTTTTTATTAGACATTCCATTCCATAGCTTTCTGAACTGACATAATTGTTTCCAGAGATACTAGAGTTCTATTGTATTTAGATCCTAACACTGTCCATCCAACCAAAGGTGCTATATATGTATATTCCAAAGTTGCCCAAATTGGAAAATTAACACCAACTGCTGGTTTCCAGTATTTAATACTTGACAATAGGTAAGCTTGATGATATAGCTCCAGATCTGGAAAAGCGAATCCTCCCTCATTCATTGGTAATTGCATTTTCTGTAGGGGTATTTCAGAATCGAAGAACCCCATAAAAATTTTCTGTTCAAAGAGTTTATTTTCTGAAAATATTTTCCAGACATATGGAATTCTTCTCAGAATATAAATTAATCTGGGAATATTCATTCTGAGAGCATTCACCTTTCCCCAAAGGATGAAGTTCAATGACTCCCATCTATCAATATCTGAAGAAACCTCGTTATACATTTTATTTATATTACATATTACTGAGTTATATATTTTGGTATGCACATTCCTAAATATTTAACGGATTTTGTACAAATATGGAATTGATATTCCTTAAATGAATTGGCAACCAAATTTTCACTTATTGGCATCAATTCCAATTTGGACCAATTAATAGAATATCCTGCTATTTTACTAAAGGCATCTATCATTTGCATCAACACTGGAATAGTAGTGTGAGGTTTAGAAATAAATAGGAGAATGTCATCTGCAAATAAGACCAATTTGTATTCAACTGAATTATGTACTATTCCGTACATAACTCCCTATGTTGTTTAATAGGACAAACCAAGAGTTTCTCACAGGTATTAAAAAACAAGGGTGAAAGTGGACATCCTTGTCTAGTTCCTTTAAATAGTAGGAAAGTAGCAGAGACCATGCCATTAACCTTTACTTTAGATGTGGGTGACTCATATAATATCATGATCCATTTCATGAATTTCAAAGAAAATCTGGACCTGTTTAGTACACCAAACATATACCGTCTATATATTTTGTCAAAGCTTTTTCAACATCTAATGATAAAATTACAAATTGCTCTTTGTTTTTATTCAAGTCTATTAAATCTACAACTAATCTAATGCATAAGCAATAATTTGATCTCGGTTATATGATTTATATGCTTCCCATTCAAAAATTCGGGCACTTGAAGAATTGAATTGAATAGACCCTTGGTGCTTGATATATCCAACTAAAAGAGAATATACATTTTATTCAAGTATGCACCAGAATTTTTTAGGCTTGATTATTTTTTATTGTCATCGACTTTATATCACCAAACTCAAGAATGTAATATTGATGTTTGTTATGTAGTAGACCATAATGCAATTACTTTGAATTGTGCGTTTCAGAAACTGGTCAAGGTATATAGAAATTGGTATTTCAATGTCTCCTTATTGAATGATAAGAATTTGTACAACAAATGCAGGTAGAGAACTTGCAATACTTTGATTTGAATTCAGAAACATAATTTGTATTTCCAATTTTCAAAGCTTTAATCAACTTTTGTATATCCAGTAGAAAGTCCTTATCTGGGTCATTTTCTTGGCTTCTATTTTCACCTTAACTGCCTTTTCTGTATTTACAACCCATGCTTTTTTTATTATCCAGTATTTCTGGTTCTGATATTTCTGTATAAGGCAAAATTTGTTTCACATCTGTGATTCCTTCGGTAACATCTTTTGGACATAGTCTATCCAGAGAAGCAGATATCATTACTGATCTGTAGCTGCTAATTTCTGACCCTATGCTTCAAAAATCTCCTGGAGTATTTCAAATGTCATACTGTTTTGTGTCAGGGTGCGTGAGTGGCTGGGAGAGGTTGCATGGGTGGGGTAGACTTACCCCAGTGACTTGTGACCTTCCCTGCCAGCTTCCCCATTGACTTTCTGGGGAAGCGGGCAGGGGAAGTTGCAAATGGCAATTGTGATCATGGGACAACTGATCATAACTGTGAACTGGTTGCCAAGCACCCAGATCACGATCACATGACTGCGAAAGTTTTTAATCACATTTTAATTTTTAAGATGAAAAAAGTAGAAAATAAAGACATGACTAGAAAGTAACAATAACTATATTTTATTTTAACGTATATATGAGTGAGACTTAAAGGGTCCTGGATATATCTACTTTTAGGAATGTAGCCACTTAGGGCCGAGTCTCACCCTTGCCCAAAAAGTTACACACTTGTCCTAAATCTAGATTAAATATTCTTGGGAGGGTGAACTCAAGGGTTGTTTCTTTCTCCTATAGCAAGGTGTGATGAGTCCTCCCCAAGTTCTTTTAATTTAGATATTAACATTCTGAATACACCCATTATGGTCCAACTTGGAATATGCCCAGCAAAGTACAGGAAGCCAGATAGAAGTCAATGCCAATAAGAAACCAAGCTTCTGCTGAACTGTGGAGCTATCTGCATTGGCCTGGGAAATTTCAAATGATATCCATAGCTTATAAACAAGCTGCTGTAGAAAGGTACAGCATAGCTCTCTATATAGCCATCAACTTCCTCTTATTTTATTAATCCTGGTATGTGGAAAGTGAGGGCTGAAATGTCCTGATTGCTCAGCTTACACAGTATTATAAACCAGTGGTCGAGAGACAGTGGGCATGTAGGGAGAATTTTTCAAAACTCCTTTGTTTAACATACCACAGGTTTTTCTCCTCACATTTAGGAGACACTGAGCTAACACTCTGAAAAGTATGCTACTGAAATTCCTGTACACCCTTTCTAGTATGTTCCGAAGATCTTGCAACTGTCAACATGTCAAAAAGACATATACTGTAGCGATGGAACTCATAAGCAGAATCTAAGATCCCACTGGTAAGACAGTTTCCTCTTCCCCCTTAAAAGAAGCAGAACACTTTCCCATGAGTTCCAAATGCAGCCAATCTAGTATTATACTGATAACACATGAAGAAATCTCCTTACTCTCTGTAAGGAGAGTCTATCCTTTCTCTAACATTATATTTAACTTTTTTTTTTAACCTTCACACTGAAGAGTCCAGAGAAGATTGATCATAATGTACAGTCTGGTAGCCATGACTTTATCAGCAAATGTATTATTGGATGAGTTGTCTCAGGTTCCATGCTACTGCACACTAAGAAATAATCTCAATCACTTCTGTTTTCTTGGAGGAACAGTGTTTAATTGAATACTAGTTCCTTGTAGATTCCTCACCCCTGCAATCAGAAGGAAATTAAATGTAGAAAGTACATAAAGTGACAACCATATTATTAACTGATATAACATTTTAGTCTTATATTATTGCAAGTCATGTATTACACGGGATCAGGGCTGGCCCATGACATTTTGGTGCACAAGACAGAAAGTCAGATGGCATAATCCAGTGATGGCAAACTTAAGACACACATGTCAAAGGTGACACACCATGATGTTTTGGGTGACATGCCAGTGTTCACCAACACCCAACAACAACTATTCTCCCTGAATTACCAAAGAAACTGAGTTTGCTTTACTTGTATTTCATTTTTGTAATTCTTTGACGTTTCTCTGTATAATACATAGCACTACACATGATTGGACTGCATTTTTAAAATAAACGAATATGTAAAGAATTGTTTTTCTTTTGTTTGGGGTGTGTGTGTGTGTGTGTGTGTGTGAGAGAGAGAGAGAGAGAGAGAGAGAGAGAGAGATGCCAGCTAAGAAGTTAGGCATTTTCCGAATTTTTGACATGCCGAGTCCAAAAGGTTTGCCATCACTGACATAATCCATGGGAAGTTTGTTCATTTACTTATTCAATTTATAAGTTATCTAATCACAAAATTAACTCAAATTCTACTGCACAAGTCTCACTGAAATAAATGGAGATGTCCAATTAATCATAATATTGGTAGTTTTCAGTTTATAATGATCTCTCAATGGTTCCCTATCTTGGAAAATATGGGGTTTCAACCAAGCCTGTCTCACACTAGCACAAAGGGAGGGGCAGCTTCGCTGTGGCCTAGCTTTGCTGCTTTGTGTGGGAGGGGCTTGGATCCCACCTTTTTTCCTGTTTCCCTCATTTTCTTTCTCTTTTCCTCATGGCTCTCCACAAGGTAAGAATGAATCCTCTCTCCTCCTCATGGGTTTTGTACTAACATTTCACAACCCCAACATTGGGTTATGGGCCCAGTGTATCAGCCCAGGAGGTTTCTTTGGTCTTACAGCCAAGAAACTGCTTGCACATTTAAAAAAAAGGCTCAGTTCAGATTTTTCTTTTTTCTCTCTTTTTAACCATGGCTTCCCCCCATCCCAAAGTTGAATGAAGATAATTTTTCAGCTTGGCTATACAGACTAAGGCTACAATTGGACTTTCGGGACAGCCTAGATTGTTTAGATTCCCCTCAACTGCAACCAGGGGATTTTGAGGAAGCCAAGAGATTATGGGAACAGAAAAACAAAAGGGCCACGATTTTAATTTCTAGTTCACTACCTGATCACAGACTGGCAGAAATAAAAGATCTTCCTGCTGCCAAAGAAATGATTGAGAACCTGAGGACATTATATTTAGAAAATGATGATCAGAAGATTATTTTGTTACTGAGAAAACTGATTGCATCTAGTTTTTTAGAAGATGAGGATATTAATGAGGATTTATTGAGAATGCAGTCTATCTTTGAAAGGCTGAGCACAATTCAAAATCTCATGAATTAAAGACTAAAAATGGCTTTTCTATTAAGCTCATTACCTGACAAATATTACCCTTTCGTAGCAGCGCAGAATTTATAAGGGATGAATTTGTCTCAATTGTTTGGAGCTATTAGAAGTGAAGTGAGGAGATAGAAAAATTATTTGTACTTCCATAAAAAGTCAACAAAAGACATGGGTTACCTGGCAGAAAAAGGGAAATGTGAGCAGAAGCTATCGATTGCTCATCAGCACAACAATAAACCCATTGTTTGTCATTCCTGCAATAAGCCAGGGCACATAGCTAGATTTTGTAAAAGCAAAGCCAAAAGGATTTTTCAAAAGGAATGCATTCCAAGGAAAAATTAGTTCATACAATTTTCAGAGCAGAAAATGCTCTTGGAGCTAATTCTAATGAAACCAAAAGTCAATGGATCTTAGATTCAGGTGCAAGCCAACATCTTTGTGGGAATAGAGATAACTTTAGTGAACTGACTGAAGAGCCACAAGGGAACATTGCTCTTGCTGATGGGAATTCCATCTCAATAAGAGGAAAAGGCAAAATACCCTTGAGATGTTTTAATGGAGAAAAAAACAAAGACCTCATAGTGTCAGATGTGTATTATGTACCACGATTGACAACCAATTTGCTGAGTATGCGATCATTAAACAGAAAAGGTTTCAATATAATGTTTAAAGCCAATAGAACATGTGAAGTAACCAGCGGTAGGCAGATTTATGTTACAGGCTTTGAAAAAAATGGAGTGTGCCAGGTGAACTGTGAACAGCCACCACCAGATGTCAGCCTCACCTGCCAACAGCAGCAGAGAAAGAAGGACATCAGCACCACCATATGGCACATGCAGTTTGCACACAGGGACTTTGATGCAATTTTTAGAATGAAGGAAAATATGGTAAGAGACCTTGAACTAAGCAATTGCGAAAAATACCAGTCAAAGTGTGTAGTGTGCATCAGAAGAAAGGCAACAAGGCCTGCCATACCCAAACAAAGGGAAAGCATGCAACTAAACCACTTGAACTTATCCACACTGATTTATGTGGACCTCTTCAAACGTCAGCAGGTGGAAACAAATACATAATATGTTTTATAGATGATTTTTCCAGGTATCGTATAACCTATCTGATGAAGGAAAAGTCCCAAACTGGGGATATGCTGAAGACATACGTTGCTATGGTAAGGAATAAATTCAACTGGACCCCTTAAGCCCTTCAAAGCGACAGAGACAGTGAGTTCATTTCTAACACCATGCAGACATACCTTACACAACTAGGCATAGAGCACAGATTAACCACTCCTTACACGCCAGAGAATAATGGAGTCGCAGAACGAAAGAACAGATCATTGATGGACGTGGTAAGGTGTATGCTGTTAGAGGCAGATCTACCTGACAAATACTGGGCAAATGCTGTTATCACAGCTACATACTTACAAAATAGATTGCCAACCAGAGCCAATAAGATAACGCCTTCTGAGCTTTGGCATTGGTGAAAACCAAGTGTCAAACATTTAAGAATGTTTGGATCTAAGG
Source organism: Python bivittatus (assembly GCF_059951505.1). NCBI lineage: Eukaryota > Metazoa > Chordata > Lepidosauria > Squamata > Pythonidae > Python > Python bivittatus. The sequence goes on along the minus strand of NW_028277058.1, from coordinate 34,466,723 downwards.
CCTATGCCCACGTACCAAAAGAAAGGAGATCCAAACTAGACCCTAGAGCTGAAGAAGGGGTCATGATTGGCTATGCTCCAGGAAGCAAGGGATATAGAATCCTGAACCCAAAGATGGGAAGAGTAAGCGTATGCAGAGTGGTATACTTTGATGAGAGGGAGAGAGGCTGCTGCACTCAGGTGGATAATCTGCAGAGAAACCAGCAGCAGCAGTTACCAGCCTGAGATGTTCAGCCTGACACCAGAAGACACAACCACACTAACCCAGAGGGAGATGGAAGCCCAGGAAGAGACTCCACCAGAGACAGATGATGAGGCTGAGGATGCAGAAGAGGGTGAACTACCAGTCGTCACTCCTGAACCTGCTCTGAGACGCTCATCATGACCCAACAAAGGAGTTCCAGCTGACAAGGTCATCGCTACCAAGCAAACCCACATCGTGGAATGAGATGCTGCAAATGCCAGCAGATGAGGCATGTAAGTGGTAAAGGACAGCACAGGAGGAGCTAGATGCTCTGTACAAAAACAAAACATGGACTTTAACTAAACTACCAAAAGGCATGAAGGCCATCGGTTGTAAGTGGATGTTCAAGGCAAAACAAGATGAGAATGGCAAGGTACAAGGCCAGATTGGTAGCAAAAGGCTACTCACAGAAATATGGACAGGACTATGATGAATATTTTGCTCCTGTTGTGAAACACACCACAATTAGAATGCTTCTAAGTCTAGCAGCATCCAGGAACATGGACGTCGAACACTTAGATGTTAAAACTGCATTTTTACACGGGGAGACAGAAGAACTTTACATGACACAGCCTCCAGGCTTCAGTAATCCCAATACCAAGCATCTCATTTGCAAGCTTCAGAAGGGGATTTATGGCCTGAAGCAGGCAGCCAGAGCATGGAACAAGAAGTTAAACCAAATTCTTCTTGACCAGGGTTTTGTTCAAGGAAAAGCTGATCCCTGCCTATACACAAGACACAGAAATGGGAGGGATGTGTATATACTTTGTTATGTGGATGATTTAATGATTTGCCACAATAACAAGAGGGACTTTAATGATATTGTTTCTCAACTAATAGAGAAGTAGAAGTGAAGCATCTGGTCAATGCCAGCTACTACTTAGGAATACAGATCGAGAGAGAAGAAGATGGGAGCTTTCTTCTAAGTCAGAACCAATGATTCTAGAACTGTTGGAAAGCTTAGGATTGCAAAATGTCAATCCTGTGCCTAAACCAATGGAAACGGCTTTCTACAAGCAACAAGAACCCAGCAATCTCCTACCAGAGAACAATGAAGTGCCATAGGAAAATTGTTGTATCTAGCCACCACCACTAGACCAGACATTGCAGCTACAGTGGGCATTCTATGCAGAAAGACAAGTACGCCCACACAGAGAGACTGGACTGGGGTCAAGAGGGTGGGAAGTTACCTAAAGGAGACCATGCACCTAAAACTAAAACTGCCAGCCACTGAGAATCCTAGACTAGTGGGATTCACAGATGCAGACTGGGCAGAAAACATTGTTGACTGTAAGTCCACTAGTGGCTATGTATTTCTCTATGGGGGTGGAACAGTAAGCTGGGGAAGTCACAAGCAAAGCACAATAGCACAGTCCTCTGCAGAAGCAGACTATGTGGCAGCAACAGACACATGTAATGAGACTGTGTGGCTTAGATTGTTGCTTGCAGACATGCGTATAGAGGAACCAACCCCTATACAAATCTTTGAACACAATCAGAGTTGCATCAGACTTTCACAGTCAGAGAAAGTAGGTGGGAGAACTAAGCACATTGATGTAAAGTATCATGTGGTGAGAGAGTTGCAACAACAAGGGTTAATCAAACTAGACTCTGTCCCACAGGAAACATGACAGCGGACATCTTCACGAAGCCGTTGTCAAGAACCAGTTATCAGGAACTAAGAAAAAAAATTAAATATTGTAGGACATGGAGACATGCAAGGTTGAAAAGAAGGGGTGTTGGAAAATATGGGGTTTCAACCAAGCCTGTCTCACATGAGCTCTCCACCAGGTAGGAATGAATCCTCTCTCCTCCTCATGGGTTTTGTACTAACATTTCACATCCCCAACACCCTACTTGTTCAATGAGATTGCATGCATCCATCATACAGGATTGCTTTATAAGCCAAAAGCAAGAATTCAAACACTCTGTACCTATAGAAATTAACAATTATGGTCCCTCACAAACACATTTCCTTGCAGATTGTGATAGCAGAAAATAAATTCAGAAGACAATATACACTCATGTAATTGCAGAAAAGCTATTCCTGTTTCAAAACAGGTATAATTAGTATTTATTTCTCACCCCATTCTGCAAATATCGGCAACAATTTTTAAAAAACAAGATAAAAGTGTCATATACTAACAGCATGATAACTTCTATAGTCAAACAGCACCATCTGTACACAAAAGAAAGGTATCAGCGTGACTGGGAAGCAACTCAAGGTTTACAAAAGGATTAAAATATTAGAGGGAAATCATGGGGAAATTCCAACAAACATTCAGTGAGCATGCTGAAAAGTTAGGAAATGCTATCTTGATTTAAAAAAATGAAATTCACTGAGGATATGGAAAAGGAACTTAGCACATATCTCTTGAATGAAAAACATCTAACCATCAATCTCTATGGTCCACATTCTAGTGCTGCCCATAAAAAACATTCAGTATCAGTTTATGGGAATTAAAAGTTAACATCAAATTTACAGTGCTCAGAGACTAAATTTTACATTGTCACACTCTACACAACAAACTTTTAGAAGATCAAAACATCTCCCAAAACCTGCACAGCAAAAGATTTTCATTTTTTTTAAGTACCAGTTTGTATAAAAATACAAATGTAGTACTATTGTTATTAAACAATTTCACCAAGAGTGGAGGCTCCATTGAATTCTAATATATATCTTGCATTCACAAGGTGATGCTATAAAGTGATCTATTTTTTAATGCATTTTTTGCTTTAAGAAAAAAATGCAATAATGCTCCTTAAAAAAAATCTAAATCCCCACATTCTGGCATAACTTTGTTCACTTATTTAATATATTTTACTTTAATTTTCTTTTAAAAAGTATTAAGATGCCACAAGCTTTCAAGATCCCCAGATCTTGAACAAGGACTAGAAGGAATAAAGAGATTCAAAATCGGGGCAAATACAGTCTTACCTCTAGTTATGAATTTAATCCGTTCCGTGACTCTGGTTGCAACTCAAGTTGGTCTCAAGTCGAGGTAAAGTTTCCCATGAGGTTCAATGTAAATCCAATTAATCCGTTCTGCCCTCCGAATTTGGTCGCACCACGAGGCAAATTTCCCCATAAGGTTCAATGTAAATACGGCTAATCCGCCCTCTGAATTTGGTCGCATCCCGAGGTAAATTTCCCCCATAAGGTTCAATGTAAATATGGCTAAACAGTTCTGAAACATATGCATTTTATTTTTAAACCTCAAAAACCTTCCAAACGCCACAAAACACACCACAAGCCTCACCAAACGTCTCCTTGCTACCGCGATCTTGCCCACAGGAAGCCGCGACCGCATGGCAGCAGGGAAAATGGCCGCGGATCCAGTTTGTAAGTAGAGGCGAGTTCGTAAGTAGAGGTAAATTTTTGGGGCTGGAGCTGGTCGTATCTTGAAAAATTCATAAGTAGGGGCATTTGTAAGTAGAGGTACCACTGTAATGTGTTCTTGAAGTTTACATTTTGAATCAGCATCCAGATGAAGATTGCAGACTGAATTAAAATGGCATCCAGCATTCTGAGACAAACATAACCACCATTAGACCTCATTTTCTGACAGCATAGACAAGATGCAGTCCAAATCTAAGTCCTTGGCCATTTATTTGTTATTTAATAAACAGTATAATCTCTAAACATGGATTATAGGAATACAGGTAGTCCTTGCTTAACAACACTAATTGGGACTGGAAACTTCATTGTTAAGTGACATGGTTGTGTTGGGTAATGAGATTAAGAGGAGACAAGGAATATAAATGTCAACTTTTATATCTATTTAAAATATACAAAAAGGAAAACTTAAGTATAAAATATATCTTCAGTGACAACAAAGAATATAAATAATACAAATATAAATACAGTGGTATCTCGGGTCAGGAACGCCTCTGTTAACGAACTTTTCGAGTTACGACCAGCTCCGGCCGCAAAAATTTACCTTGGTTTGCGAACTCTGCCTCAGGTTACAAACCGGATCCGCGGCCATTTTCCCTGCTGCCACACGGTCGCGGCTTCCTGTGGGCGAGATCGCGGTAGCAAGGAGACGTTCGGTGAGGCTTGTGGTGTGTTTTGTGGCGTTTTGGAAGGTTTTTGGTGTGCTTGTCAGCATGGCTCCAAAGAAAGTAATTTGCTTCGGGTTGTGACCAATTCGGGTTGCGACCAGAGTCATGGAACGGATTAAGTTCATAACCCGAGGTTCCACTGTATACCAGACAGCAGGGAATAAGCAGTGAGCCTAAAAAGGTAAAATCAGGAAAGCAGCAGAACAAGTAAGAGGAAGGATGCTTCTCCTATACAGAGTTTGCCACCTGATTCTAATAGTTCATAGCCAAAAACAATCTCTATAGTTAATACTGTTAAAGGTGTAGATCTTGCAAATGTCCAACAGGTTGTGAGTTGAAAAACCACGTGCCTGTGCTGCTTAGTGATGGCAGTTCCGGCAGTCCCGGTTGCCATTGTTAAGCAAGGACTGCATGGGTCATTAAGTGAGGAACTCATGTGACCGTCACTTGCAACTTCCTGCTGGCTTCCCTATTGACTGCTTGTCAGAAGCCAGCAGGGAAGGTCACAAATTGCAATTATGTGACCGTGGGACGCTGCAATGTGTAATCACAAGCCAGGCACCAAGCACCCAGATTGCAATCATGTGCGAATGAGGATGCTATGACAGCTGTAAGTATGAGGAATGGTTGTGACTACCACTCATTCAGCACCCTTGTAAGTTTGAACAGTCACTGAACAAATCGTTGTTAAAGAAGAACTACCTGTATCCACACTTACCATTTAAACTGCTCTGGTCCTATGGTCTTGCTGTCTTGACTCTAAACTGGTTTAAGAAAAGCCTGCTGGACTGAGAAAGTTTGGCAATAGTTGCAAAGTACTCAGTCTGGACAGCAGGCTATCAAGCCCTCCCACTGAGCAGTTCTTGCTGCTGTGCCTCCCACCTGCCTTTCTTTCCTGTGGTCAATTTTATATAATCATATACAGGTAGTCCTTCTTTAGGGACTGCCTCATATAGCAACCATTAGCAGTAACGACAGTGATAAAAAAGTAACTTTGCGATCAGTCCTAACATTTATGACTTTTGCAGGTCTATAAAGCAAAGGAAAGCTGAAGTAAGATCGTAAAATTGTAATGTTTCCCTTAGCAACTGTTTCACTTAACAACTGAGTTGCTGGTCCTAATTGTGGTCACTAAACAAGGACTACTTGAAATTTATGTATGTGTGGGTATACACGCAGACTATACATGCACGCACACACACACACACACACATTAAATTTAATGTATATATACAAAGGTAAAGTATCAAAAAGCACATACATGCAAGAGAACAAACATTTTTATGGAAAGTTGATTTGAAACCCAACAGATTTTTAATTTAATTTAATTAAACTGTTTCTTTATTACATTTATATGCTGCCTGACTCCCAATGACTCTGGGTGGCTCACAACTAAAAATATTTTTAAAAATACAATAAGAAACAAAAAATAAAGAATAAAAGATAGTAAAGATGACAGAAACTGGACTGGAATGGGGAAACCTAAGCAGACTCACCCAATCCAAGGGGCTTCGCTCACCCTCACTAAACGCCTGAGAGAAGAGCCAGGTCTTCAAGCCCCTTTGAAACACCAGTAGGGTGGGGGCCATCTGAATCTTGGGGGGAACCTCATTTCAGGGGGAGCTGCTGCTACAAAGAAGGTGTGCTTCCAGGGTCCCAATAGATAGCATTGTTTAATTGAAGGAACCTGGAGTGCACCAACCCTGCCAGATCAAATTGGTCAGGCAGATACTATGGGAGATAGGTGGTCCCTCATGTAACCAGACTCTATGTCATAATCAGTACATCTTTTTTTCCTGAGCTTCCTACTTTTCCCTGCATTTTTAAATAAGTACAGCAATGTATCATTGTTTTTCTGCTCACTCCAGATAGAAGGTTTCACTATCAGTTTCCAAGTAGCCTAAATAACCATGAGCCATTTGGGAGCTAAAGATGAAACTTTTCTACTTGCTGTGGCTAGAAAAACAATGAAATGATGCACCATTGGATTTTTTTGCTGTTGTTAAAAAAGCACAGTGAGAAGTAGGAAACTCTGGGAAAGAAAAATAGTAATTAAAAAAAAGCAATTAAAAAAAACCTCCTGGGTTTAAAATCAGCAAACTTCTACTTATAAAGCAAGATTTATAGCAACTATGCTATGATAGCATGCAGGATAAAGATAGCTCTAAAAGTTATTAGAAAGCCTGATAAGTATTGACAGTTTGACAAGTGTTCCTGTCTCTGTGACATATACCTGGAAACAAACTGAAGCATGCTATCCCAAACAGACTGAAGTGCTTAAGGCAATGTATCTTGAAAAGTATGTGCCCTGAGGTCCCTTTGGTGGTGACCAGGGGATTAATAGAGGGTGATGTCATCTGTTTCTGCCCTCCAGAAAGGGTTGCCGGCCTATTCTGGTGATAAGATAACCAGAGGATATGGATAAGCCCTATATCTCCTCTTCCCAGCATTTTCTTCCTCAGTTTCATATAATGAGGTAAGAGTCCAATTCTGCTTCTCTGGAATAAAAATGGAATGCTCAAGGCCAAATCATATACATCCTAGGCAGCTGCAAATTTACAAACTCTGAGGACTGATCGTAACCACCACTCGTTCAGCACTGTCATAACTTAAGTCATTTAATGAATGGTCAAGGACTATCTGTAAAGATGTTAGTCATCCATCTAGCATTATTTAACATCTAATGTTAAATTATTTAACATCTAATGTTAAATAATGCCATTTCCCTTACTGTCCTCATTACTCTGGCACAACAAATGATATTTATGGATAGTACCTGGCAAAACTTGAAATTTCCACTATGCTTTAAAATTTTAAACACATTTAGTTCCAATAGTCTCTTCCTTAATTTTCAACCTGAATAAGGCTTGATAAACTTGCAGTCTATAGTTAGATCGGTAAGGTTTACCCCGTTCGTCTCAGAGAAACTCTCGTGACACGTGTTCAGCAAAGCAGTTTACTCGAGCATAACATAAGTAAGTACAGACAAAGCCAGGATTGGCTTAGCACATCTTACAATTGTATTTTATAGTTTACCTATTCCTGCACTTTTCCCCGTTACTTGGTTACAGAGTACCCGCAGTAATCCCCCCTCGCCCAAATGGCAGATTCAATCCAGTTCTTTTGTGTTCTTGATTGCCGTCTATGGGTTGTGCGGTTGTTGTCTTTGTTGGGTTTTCCTGTTGCACGTAAAGCCGGGAGTTCTCAATCATGTGCTGATTGCTTCCCTTCTGATCCTCTGCACTCCCCTTTGTCTGCAGCACTCGAGGGCAGCCGGCGCTGATACAAAGTATCCGCTTGCGGTTTGAGTTAGGCGTTGCCACCTGGCTGTAATCAGTTCACAGTTTCACTTCCCCTTTTCCTCGGCTAGCGCCCGGGTGGTGAAATTGACTAGGCGCAGCTGAGCAGCGCTTTGCGGTGCCGTGCCGGCTGAATCTGACAAGATCAGCCATCTATTTAATTATTAACATCTATAGGTAGTCCTTGACTTGCAATAGTAATTGGGACCGGAATTTCCATCACTGAGTGATGCAATCGTAAAGTGTGACCACATTGCTTAGTGACAATGTGCACTGCAGTCCCAGTTGGTGTTGTTAATCGAATCCCACCGTCATTAGATGAGGCAACTTCCTCCCGGTTTCTCATAACCAAAGTCAGTGGGGAAGCTGGCAGGAAGTTGCAAGTCCCAGGCCAGCAGTCAGGTAAGTAGCTGCAGGGGAGGGACCAAGGGGATGTGCGGGTATGTGAGGGAGGGTCAGGGAGGGTACGTGGGGGTACATGAGAGGCACAGCGCAGGTTGAGTGTGTGTAAGAGTGCAAGGGAGGGTTGTGGAGAGTGCGAGGGGGTGCCTGAGAGATGTGTGGGTCAGGTGCACAAGGAGGTGTGCGAGAGGTATGGTGCAAGTTGGGGAGGGTGTGCGGGGTGTGTGTGAGTGGCCGGTGTGGCATAAGTGCAGAGGGGCTGGGGGAGGGTGCGTGACTTACCCCAGTGAATTGCAAACCTCCCTGTTGGCTTTCCCGTTGACTTTCTGGGGAAGCCAGCAGGGAAGCTTGCAAATGGTAATCACATGAATCACAGGGCACTGAAATTGGTTGTGTGAACGAGTTGCCAAGCACCCAGATCATGATCATGTGACTGCGGGGGTGCTGGGACAGCCGGAACTCTGAGGACTGGTAGTAACCACCATTTGTTCAGTGCTGGTGGTTGATTGAGGACTACCTGTAAAGTCATCCATCTAGCATTATTTAACATCTAATGATAAATAATGCTATTTCCCTTATTGTCTTCATTACTCTAGCACAACAAATGATGTTTATGGATAGTATCTGGCAAAACTGGAAATTTCCACTTTGCTTTAATATTTTAAACACATTTTAATATAGCTGTTCCAAGATTACTAGAGTCATAGCATTCTTTTTATTTAAAAAATCCAGCAGAATATGTCTTTCATTATGGCTGGACAGTAACAATTTGTATTAAAATGTATCCTTGAAAGCAACAACAAGTCAGCAACATGCTTTTGAGGATTTTCCTACAAATCTCTGAGTATCCATGTTTGAGATGCAGCAGTGGTCAAGGATTGATCTTGAAAAGCAATTATTAATTGATTTGCAGAACCAAAGCAGATTAAGACGTGTTTTGCTTGGAAGACGTAATTAAACACATTACAGAAGTTAAATCTCCCAACCTTTTAATGCAGAAACATACTGAACACAACTGAGAGAAAATCTAATATACATCACACATCTGCTATAAAGCAGAAACTGCATTTTCATTTAACTCATTTGGTAGGATAAATCTCAGAACAAATGAATTCACACTTTTACACCATTTGTCCTAAACTATTAACAGGAATATTTTTTCATGTTCATACTAATGCATCAGATATAGTCCAAGGAAAAAAAAGCTATAGTATGTGCTATATAATATAATTACAAATTCAAGAGACAAATCTTACCCATCAAGTAATCATTAACACATAAAACACACTTTTCAGAGTCAACTATCTAGCCCAGTGGCTTAAACTTCAAAAGCACACTTTGGGGATTGTTACGGTGATGCCTCGAGATCAAAAGATGACTTTACTAGGCTCCTATAGTCTGCATTGTGTCCTTAATGATCTGTGATGGAACATAGCTATTCAAAGCCAGGATGGAGACATAATTAGAATGTGTTTATATTTCAGAAAGAGTCTGCTTATTTTGGATAGTATGAGCACCATCTGGATTTGCAACTGTGAAGTGGTACAAGCAAAAAATAACCTTAGGACATAATCAGGACAAAATTAAAATTACTGTCCACGTTGTATTTTTGTAAGCAGTTACAAATAAGACAGGAAACAAACTGTTGTAATTTAGAATGTTCCCACTCAGAATATTATCCCCCTACATATAATGGTTTTTCAGTATACAGCACTCCTTTCTACTCATTCACATATGCACAAAATTGTTTTGCTTCAATAGATACTCTGTGTTCTGTATTGAGCATACTCTGTCCTCAGAGCTGTGCTGGATTCCTTTACACCAGTGTTTCTCAACCTTGACAACTTTAAGAAGTATGGACTTCAACTCCCAGAATTCCCTAGCCAGCATGTTGGCTGGGGAATTCTGGGAGCTGAAGTCCATACATCTTAAAGTTGTCAAGGTTAAGAACCACTGCTCTACACGATACGAAGTTAAACACAACGTATTTCTGCAAATTTAAATGCACAGTTACTATTTGTAACTCGTCGTTTACAGAATAACAAAACAGAATATGGCAAGTACAGGAATTATACAACCTTTCAGTGACTACTTTGTAGCATCTCTGGCAGGAATACAGTAGTCCCCAGTTTTAAGAACAAGTTCTGTTCCCAAGGTCCTTAAGTTGAATTTGTACTTAAGCCAGAACAGTATTATTGTATAATGCTGAATAAATAGTATTGTGTAATGACCTCAAACCATTATGCATTTAACTCAAATCATTGTGTATTTAACTCAAATTTTGCTATATAGGCTCTGTTCCTTTTTGCTCTTCTAAAACTTTTATTAAGATATATAAAAAGCACAGTTAAAATACAATCAGAGAATATAGAAAAGAAAGAAGATAGAACTAAAAGAAAAAGACAAAAACTAAAATAGTGAGAACAGATAGAAAAATGAAACAAAGTGACTTCCGACTATCTCCAATACAGATATAAATACAAATTTAAAAAAGGTTAATCTCTTACCACTAATTAATCCAAATTCACATTATTTCTATCAACACAAACCATCTAATCATTAAATCCCACAATGAAAGCTTCATTTTTTTCCCACCCAAGCACGTAATCTAAGAAGGGTTGCCATGAGGAGACAAATTTGGAAACAGTATTATCTCTTATTAACACTGTTAACTTCACCATTTGAGCCATGCCCATTAATTTAATAACCCATTCTTCGACTGTAGGTATTTGTGAATCCTTCCATTTTTGTTCATATAACAGTCTTGCAGCTATAGTCATGTATAGAAGAAAAATTCCATGTTGTTTCTCCAGTCCTTTCTCCATCAAACCCAATAGGAACAATTCTGGTTTTTTTTGAATGCTCACTTTGAGAATCTTTTGAATAGCAATACATATCTGGTCCCAAAATTTTTTAGCCTTTTCACAGGTCCACCAAAGATGATAAAAGGTTCCTTCACCCTGCGAACATTTCCAATGAACATTTGTTATACCAGTATACATTTTTGATAACTTATCAGGAGTTAAATACCAGCGGTTCATCATTTTATAAAAAAATTCTTTTAAATTTCAATGTAAATTTCAAACCTTTGTTCCACATATTTTCCCATTGTTCCAACATAATATTGCATCTGAAGCTTTTAGCCCATTTAATCATACATTCCTTAACTTGTTCATCTTCTAGATTCATCTGTAACAACTTATACATTTTAGCAATAACATGTTCATCATTTATACAAAGTTGAGTCTCGAGGTAAGATGTTTCATTAACAAATCTATAGTTCTTTTTATCCAGCTTAAAACGTTCAGACAATTGCATATGAGTAAACCAATGACATATAAAACCTGATTCTGACTGTTCTCTTGTTTTAAAACTTGGTTCATCGTCTTCAAAATTTAATAAATCTTTATACTTTAACCACTTCATTTCTCCCACATTTTCTCTTCTAGTAAATGCTTCCTGAGATGACAACCACAAGGGTACGTTAGGAGACAGTCTTACCTTATATTTGTTCCAAATTGGCAATAAGGCATTCCTAATATATTGGTCTTTAAAATCCTTATTAATTTTAACTTTATCATACCACAAATAGGCATGCCACCCAAATCTTAATTCATGACCTTCAAGTTGTAATAGTTCTTTATTCTCCAAGGTTATCCACTCCTTCATCCAAAGCAAACAACAAGCATCAAAATACAGTTTTAAATTAGGCAAACCCAAACAGTTCGAAAACTCACGTGAGTAGATAAATGGGGACTCTCACTCCGGTGGGAGGAAAAATGCTGGCGGCGCCTTGGAAAAGGAGTCGGGAGCAGTTGCCGGTAAGTGCGAAAAACTGTGCGCGCCCGAAAAGGGCGTGAAGCAACGGAAACCCCGCCTCCTGCGCTCACCAGCTGGGCTCCGCTCTAGGAAGGAGGCTCTGGCAAACCACTTCCGAAACACCTTGCCTTGAAAACTGCAAGGACTTGTCCAAGCAGTCACTGCAGAGTCGGTAACGACTGAGCGCAGATTAAAAAAAAAAAAAACCTCCTTGTTCCTTGGCATTTTGTAACAATTTATATTTAATTCTCGGTTTTTATCCTTTCCAAATAAACTTGGAAATATCTCTCTGCCACTGTTTAAACGGTAAATCTGTAGTCAAAATCAGTATAGTCTGAAAAAGAAACAGCATCCTAGGCAAAACGTTCATTTTAATCACAGAGATTCTCCCCGTGAGAGACAGTCGTAATTTTTCCCATCTTACCAAATCTTTTTTCACTTCATTCCAGATTTTACCATAGTTATATAGGCTCTGTTCTTAACTATGGGTTGTCTGTAACCTGGGTATTCTTAACCCAGGGACTACCTGTAACAATTTCCAAACAGCAGCCCTAGTTTACAGTATTTATGATCTGACACTCTCCTATGAGAGCTATTTTGTAAATGAGCAAGCTCTCCCAATGGAACTGATTTTCTTTAAACATCCAGAGCATGCTTCTAAGTATCAAATGTGCCCACTCTCCAAAAACGTATTTATTGTTCTTATGGTATCAACTGCTGGAAGTGGCTTTGCAATACGGAAATATAGAAGAGTAGTAATAAATCAAATAACTAAACCAGGAATTCCTGGCATCCGTGATATTACATTCATGAAGAAACAAAAGGCAATTTCACAGCTTCCATACTTTCCCCAGTGCATGCACTTGGAATGACACAGGCAACCCATTCAGCTGGATTTCTTTTTATTGGAACGGAGTCCTGAAACTGTTCTACAAGAGGGAAATAAATGTTGACATTTTTTTTAATTGAGAAAGGAGAGAATGCCTACAGCAGCTATTTTAGCACATGCTCTCCTCAATACACTTTTGGCTCATTCATAAACCCTCATCAATATCCCTTGAGATGGGAAGAAAATACATTGTTCTAAAAACTGCTGCCCCCATGGTGTTCTTCTTACCATGCCTGAGGAACAAGGCTGGTAGACATGCTGCCCACACTGGAGAGAGGTGATTAGTTGCTGCTGTTGCTGCCGCTGCCTAGGCCATGGGTGGCGCTCTCCCCCTTTGGTGACAAGAATGTGCTAGAGGCAAGATGGTGGAACTTGGAACCTTTCCTCTCAGTCTCAAAAACCTGACTTCCCAGCTCATAAAATTTATTTTATGAATAAAATTATTCATAAAACTCACTCCAGAAAGGGCATTTGTGAACATGAAAAAAGTAAGAAATAATCCTTCCCCATCTAGATATAGCACCAGGAACATTAATCAAATTAACCAATTCCGTCAAGATACAGAGAAAGCTGCTGCTGCCAGAGGGAACAAACTCTCAACCTTCCAGCCCTGGAAGGTCTGATCGAATTGTCTCATTTAAAATGGCGTTTCAGGCAGCCAGTAGGAAGGGGGCCATTTGGCAGTCTGGGGGACGCTGTTGTCGGAATTCTGTCATCAGGGATAGCGTTTAGCTTGAGAATAAACCTCACAGAAAGAAAGAAGACTTCACTTCTTCCTAAGTAAAATGCCTCGGCCTACCTTACACTAGATATCTGTTTAAATCTCTACACAAGAAAACAGAGCGGATTAGCGCTTGGTATCTTTAAGAGCCTCCAGCTCCCTCCTTCGGTCTCCAGCGACGAGAAAGGCCTCCTCGGTGGTTCCGGAAACCAGTTAGGGCCGGCGGGAAAAGCTGCTCTTTACTCTTCGCTTGAGAGAGGGAAACCTGCGTCCTGCGGGGCCAGAGTTGGCTGGTTACTGCGATAACTATAACATTAGATGGGGCGGGGTGGCTCTCTCGTTCGGCTTTTACCCTCTGAGGCTTCCCTTTTTCATATTAATACACGGAGGGGGAAAAAAGCGTGTGTGTGCGGTGTGATAGTAGATCTGTAACTAGAAGGAACTTTGGCATTTCGTCCCGTAAATATATACTAATAGTGACTGTGAGTTTTTTGCTAATAGCATTTCTCCCATAAGCAGGTTTTCTCAGCACTGCAGCGCAGTCCGAATCCAAATTTGCGCTCGTAAGGTGCAGGGAAGCACTGTGGCCGGGTGAATCTAGACGCCGCTGAGGCTGGTTGAGGAGAAGTTATGGTAACTGCATTGTGGGAAAGGAGTATGTGTTATTTCTCTTACTGTAATTTTTCTTTATGTTATTGTACCTGTATTCTGTTTTATATTGTGAGTCGCCCAGTCACTCTGTACTTGGGCAGCACCAAAATCAAATCAAATAAAATGAGCCACATTTTAGTAGCAATAAAATAATAATTACTGCTGTATTTTGCAATAATTTTACTAAATTGTTGTAGGTTTTTGTGTAACTCGTCTCTTTCAGCAATCTCTCAGGTGCACTTCTTAGCTTTTGTAGAAGGCTAGTTTTGCTAGTTACACTACCCCTGACTTACGTAGCTGCTGGTCGAAAAGTTTATTTTATCACTCTTGTATGAGGCTCAAATAAACCAATTATAAAGACAAAATAAATAAACCAAACCATTAGAATAAATACCTGGAAGATGACATTGAACATAACATTGCAAATTAAAAATGTACTGCTTTATTGAGAACTTTGATTTTTCACCAAGGCAATATATTACAAATAAATCATGAGCATCAGTACTAATCTCAGTGTAAAGAATATAGCTCCTACAGGAGTGGTGCCACTGTGCCTATGTGGTGATAGAGATGCTAATATGTCCATAAAACCCATATATTTTACAGACGTTGCAGTCATAGTATATGTGAGACTAATAGTTTGTGCACAGCTCTACATCTCAGAATCGCATGATGTGGGCAGACAAAATGGCTATATGAATCTTTTTGTCGTGACTTTCTATCATCTTGCTTTTCCCTGGGTGACAGCAGTGAGATGCTTTACCTTTTCTCAAATACATTCTCAATAAACTCAGACAAACTGATTGCATATTCTTTGGTTCATCCCATACTTGGAACCTTTCTGGACTCTGGTATGGTACCGATTGCAGCACTGAGTCCATTGTGGTTTGCTAAGCTTCCAAACAATTTAGATTACCCTTCTCCAAACAGGGTACAGAACATTCCAGGTGTGTAGATTTTACCTGTTCTGTTCTGCCAGCCTGGCTAAGAGTTGAAATCCACACATACAGAGGGCACTCTTAAATAGTTTGTTAGTTCAAGCCTTAATTGTGTGCAGAACTGGGTCGATGGAAGCAGTATTCTGTGCATTTTCTGTCCTTGTGTAATCTCCCTAATCCCACCAAAATTCTGTACATAAACTCAGAAGATTGCGATGAGAAGGGTTAACTACAGTATGAGATGGGGGGAAGGAGTGATACCTTCTGTTTCTTTTTTCAGCCTTGAGTTGGAGGCAGTTTACCTTCATGAGGCACAGTTTGGGTATATGCTTCTTGTTTTCAGAATAGTTTGATATTTTTTCCATAGTTCTTGAATGATTAATCCATTTGGTAGTTATTGCAGCATTTGGTTCAGAGATGGAAACCATTCATTTGTTCCCTGTTTGAAGTCACAGAAATTGGCTCTTTTCATTGCCATTTAATTTCTACCTTTTTTTAGGTGGGTGGCCGATCTATTTTATGGTTGGGCAAACTTCTAGAAGTCACATTTGGAATTTTGAGTGAGTTTTGTGGTCAGGGTTTAACTTTGCAGCATCCTGTTCAGTACCTCACTCCAAACAGATGTAAAAGGCATGTAAATTCAAGCTTGATTCCTGGTGGCATGTACTTGTTTTCTTGGAACCAATATGGAAATGGATTGGCATTGCTTTCTTCTGGGATGTTTTTAGACTTCCCAGTCTAATCCAAAGCCTTGGAATTTTCTGGAGGGTTCCAATCCAAGTAGTAGCTTGCCTCAGCCTTGCTTAGGTTTTTGAGTATAGCCAAGGTTAGCTAAATGCTGGTATCTACTGACAATTTTAAATATGTACAGTAAGAATCTGATCTAGGGATTTTTTCCCCTAAGTATTGGAACTGAATGGATCTCACTGTTCATCCACAGAAAAATCCCAAGCTTTTTTTTCATTTCAGCTGTATAATTTAGGGTAATAAGTATGTGTCATTTTGAGGCTGCTGTTGTAGAAAATGAAGAACCTTTTCAAGACAAAAATCTAATGACTACACATCACTTCTCATATTGGAATTAGGGTCTTATCTCTATCGATAGTGATACAGTAATGTGGTTTTCTTGACTTTGGTTTAGATATTGGACAAACCCAACCAATTGTGTTTTATTCTGCAAATTGGGTGATAAAACAATCTATGAATCAGATCTATGGGTGAGGGATAGTAACTTTTTTCTCACCTCTGTTCCTGGAATGGTTTTAATTGAGGTGTCAGCCCCACTAGATAGACCAAACCAGGAAATAAACTTCACAGGAAGACTAGAACTACTTTCACTGAGGTTGGCTATAACAACAGAATCTTGGAAGTCTGATTGTGCTGTACATCCTCATTATACTCCAATGAATCAGAGAGGTGTCTACCTGAACTATTTCCAAACATTATCTTGTGTCTCAGAATTAAAAAATGTTTCAGCCCTTTTTGCTTACGTAATGCTTGAAGTCAACCTTGGGGTCAGTCTTTGACACACAGATAGCTTAGGTCATCAAAAAATATCCAAGAAGATTTTACTCTCTTAAAATGAACAATTGCATGTATCAGTGATGCAATATAAAGGAATTTCATATCTGCTTCAAGTCCTTCTCAGGTTTCCAAATGACTGATTCTAGAAATATTGTCATAATATGACATTGTCCTTTCTGACCTTTACTTGTTGAGCTAAAAAAAATGAAGTAGTGTTTGTATGTATACATAATGTTGTTCCTACAATGGCACAAACCCCATACTGAATTTTATTCTTGTTCATTGGCTCTCTTATTGGCAAGGTTATGAGTAGGGTGAAGATTATAAAGAAAGCCAAACTCTCCCCTCAACCCTAGGGATGCCCTGTCAAGTTCAGAGGTGAGGATCAAGCCACCTAACTTTGAACTATGTGGTTTAGTAAAAACTGGCCACAGAAGAAACCTTGTTCAAAGTGCCCTAAATTTATTAAGGTTTGCCATATTAAAAAAAAAATAAAAAAATTCTCAACCCCCAAATTCTTAGAAACAACAAATTTAAGTTACTTTCCTCTGGCAATCTCCAAAAAGAAATGGCTCAGTTCACTCATTGGTTGAATTAACTCATTGTCATAAGCTATAAGGTAGTGCCTGAGCCTAGCCACTGCAGTTTGTAAACCACCATTTATGGCTTAGTATATTTGTTAAGAAAGCAAATCATGAATTAAGGGAGCCATACCTTAATGCCCAGTCCATATGGAATCAAACTGAGAATGAGGATGATGAGATTTATTATAATACTTTGATATTAATATTTTGATGGCCCAATGGTATTGTAGCATCCAGCTACAACTGCTATCCCTTGGTATTGCTGTAGCCAGCTTGTGTCCTCCAGATGTGTTAGGCCTGTGGCTCTCAGTATTTCCAGCTGGATGACCCTGAACTGGGAGGTTGCAGTCCCAATGCATCCGGGGGTGCCATGATCTGTAGTAGGCTCTTTTATTTAGTTCTCCCATTACTGTTATATAGAACTAGGCTTAATCATTTTTAAAAGATATTCAAGTTTTTCTAGGCCTATTGGAACTAATCTGATAAGTTTTAAAATAAACTTTCCTCTTAATTTGTTTAGTGACCATTCAAAGTTATGATAGTGCTGAAAAAAGCAACTTATGACTGGTCCTCGCACTTACAACCATTGCAGCATCCCTGCAGTCACGTAATCAAAATTGGGTGCTTGGCAACTGGCATATATTTACAATGGTTGCAGCATCCCAGGGTCACATGATTGCCATTTGCAACCATCCCAGCTGGCTTCCAAAAAGCAAAATCAGTGGGGAACCACGTGATTCACTTGATCACGTAATTCACTTAACAGTCATGTGATTCACTTAATGACTGCAGAGATTTGCTTAACAACCACCACAAAAAAATGTAAAATTGGTTGCAGTCACATGATGCCTCACTTAATGACCACACTGCTTAACTATGAATTTTCTGGTCCCTATTGTGGTCATAAATTGAGGACTACCTGTATTTTTCAATTCCAGAAACATCATGATTTTAGTGGCAGAATTTTAAAAAAATGAGCTTGTCATTCTTTAAATTGATTGCTCTAGTGCCAATTAGTTAGAAAAACTGCTTTCACTTTTCTTAGACCAAGACATTGACTCAAGTTCTACCTTCCATTTTTAAACCTTATTTCTAATCTATATTCTCAGTTTTATTTTCAACAATGGTAAAACATGAAATGCTCCTTATCACCTCATTCATTTGCCAGAAGATCATATTATCATAATAATCCTGGTATCCAAGAGTGGCAGCCAGTAAAGTAGCTGAACAGCACCAGATGCTAATAAAGCAATCCATGCCTATTTTCAGCTTCTTTTGGTCTGAAATAAAACTATGCCCTAATTGCCCATCCAACCACAAATTTGTGGATTTAATTATACAGCTGAGTTCTACAATACAATACTTAGATGAAAACAGCATATTTTGTACATCCCTGAATGAAACAGAGCAAGAATGGCAAATGTTTTAAAGGACAGATCAAAAAAATTACCAACAATACATAGGTGGATTAGCAATGAAAAGTAAAATTGAAGATATAGTATTTGGCAAGCATACTTTGTGGAACAATTAGATGATGGCATAGCATTTCCAGAATGATCTTTCTCGCCTATTTTTCAGTAGCAAGTTTATAATTTTTTCTTTGCTAGTTTACTGGAAGCAAACAGCCAGTTAACAGACGAGTGGGAAGGTTTTGCTGTAGCAAGGGGTTACAGAAGTGCCAGGAGGTAAAAAATTGCTATGATGGGCCAACAGAACCTGACAAGAGGAGAACATAGATACAGTGGGGCAAAAAAGTATTTAGTCAGCCACCAATTGTGCAAGTTCTCCCACTTAAAAAGATGAGAGAGGCCTGTAATTTTCATCATAGGTATACCTCAACTATGAGAGACAAAATGGGGAAAAAAATCCAGAAAATCACATTGTCTGATTTTTAAAGAATTTATTTGCAAATCATGGTGGAAAATAAGTATTTGGTCAATATCAAAAGTTCATCTCAATACTTTGTTATATATCCTTTGTTGGCAATGACAGAGGTCAAACGTTTTCTGTAAGTCTTCACAAGGTTTTGTAGAACGTTTTGGTCTAAACTCAACTCATCATGTTTGGAGGAGAGAGAATGCTGAGTTGCATCCAAAGAACACCATACCTACTATGAAGCATGGGGGTGGAAACATCATGCTTTGGGGCTGTTTTTCTGCAAAGGGACCAGGACGACTGATCCGTGTAAAGGAAAGAATGAATGGGGCCATGTATCGTGAGATTTTGAGTGAACGCCTCCTTCCATCAGCAAGGGCATTGAAGATGAAACGTGGCTGGGTCTTTCAGCATGACAATGATCCCAAACACACCACCCGGGCAACGAAGGAGTGGCTTCGTAAGAAGCATTTCAAGGATCTGGAGTGGCCTAGCCAGTCTCCAGATCTCAACCCCATGGAAAACCTTTGGAGGGAGTTGAAAGTCCGTGTTGCCCAGCGACAGCCCCAAAACATCACTGTTCTAGAGGAGATCTGCATGGAGGAATGGGCCAAAATACCAGCAACAGTGTGTGAAAACCTTGTGAAGACTTACAGAAAACGTTTGACCTCTGTCATTGCCAACAAAGGATATATAACAAAGTATTGAGATGAACTTTTGATATTGACCAAATACTTATTTTCCACCATGATTTGCAAATAAATTCTTTAAAAATCAGACAATGTGAGTTTCTGGAATTTTTTTTCTCATTTTGTCTCTCATAGTTGAGGTATACCTATGATGAAAATTACAGGCCTCTCTCATCTTTTTAAGTGGGAGAACTTGCACAATTGGTGGCTGACTAAATACTTTTTTGCCCCACTGTAATTGGCAGAGAATGTTTCTGATACAGGATGTACTATTACTAGTTAAAAAATTTCTGGTAGGGCTGCAAATTACCAGAGTTTCTTGAGGCTGCTAACAACTGTACTAGTACTCTATCTGGATCAATAGTTAATGCTATCTCAGACAGGGTGGACACATGACTTCTCCCTTGAGCTGGACAAGAACAAAAATTTCAACCCAGTTTTGCATAAGGGGGGTTAGGGAAGCTGCACGGACCACATGCTGCTTTCTGCTGCTTTAAGCCTACTACAGTCAGGTCCAGAAATATTGGGACATTGACGCAATTCTAACATCTTTGGCTCTATACACCACCACAATGGATGTGGAATGAAACAAACAATGTGCTTTAACTGCAGACTGTCAGCTTTAATGTGAGGGTATGTACATCCAACTCAGGTGAACGGTGTAGGAATTACAACAGTTTGCATATGTGCCTCCCACTTGTGAAGGGACCAAAAGTAATGGGACAGAATAATAATCATAAATCAAACTTTCCCTTTTTAATACTTGGTTGCAAATCCGTTGCAGTCAATCACAGCCTGAAGCCTGGAACGCATAGACATCACCAGACGCTGGGTTTCATCCCTGGTGATGCTCTGCCAGGCCTCTACTGCAACTGTCTTCAGTTCCTGCTTGTTCTTGGGGCATTTTCCCTTCAGTTTTGTCTTCAGCAAGTGAAATGCATGCTCAATGGGATTCAGGTCAGGTGATTGACTTGGCCATTGCATAACATTCCACTTCTGTCCCTTCAAAAACTCTTTGGTTGCTTTTGCAGTATGCTTTGGGTCATTGTCCATCTGTACTGTGAAGTGCCGTCCAATGAGTTCTGCAGCATTTGGCTGAATGTGAGCAGATAATATTGCCCGAAACACTGCAGAATTCATCCTGCTGCTTTTGTCAGCAGTCACATCATCAATAAATACAAGAGAACCAGTTCCATTGGCAGCCATACATGCCCACGCCATGGCACTACCACCACCATGCTTCACTGATGAGGTGGTATGCTTAGGATCATGAGCAGTTCCTTTCCTTCTCCATACTCTTTTCTTCCCATCACTCTGGTACAAGTTGATCTTGGTCTCATCTGTCCATAGGATGTTGTTCCAGAACTGTGAAGGCTTTTTTAGATGTCGTTTGGCAAACTCTAATCTGTCCTTCCTGTTTTTGAGGCTCACCAATGGTTTACATCTTGTGGTGAACCCTCTGTATTCACTCTGGTGACATCTTCTTTTGATTGTTGACTTTAACACACATACACCTACCTCCTGGAGAGTGTTCTTGATCTGGCCAACTGTTGTGAAGAGTGTTTTTTTCACCAGGGAAAGGATTCTTCGGTCATCCACCACAGTTGTTTTCCGTTGTCTCCCGGGTCTTTTGGTGTTGCTGAGCTCACTGGTGCGTTCCTTCTTTTTGAGGATGTTCCAAACAGTTGTTTTGGCCATGCCTAATGTTCTTGCTATCTCTCTGATGGGTTTGTTTTGTTTCTTCAGCCTAATGATGGCTTGCTTCACTGATAGTGACAGCTCTTTGGATCTCATCTTGAGAGTTGACAGCAACAGATTCCAAATGCAAATAGCACACTTGAAATGAACTCTGGGCCTTTTATCTGCACATTGTAATTGGGGTACTGAGGGAATATCACACACCTGGCCAGGGAACAGCTGAGAAGCCAATTGTCCCATTACTTTTGGTCCCTTCACAAGTGGGAGGCACATATGCAAACTGTTGTACTTCCTACACCGTTCACCTGAGTTGGATGTACATACCCTCAAATTAAAGCTGACAGTCTGCAGTTAAGGCACATTGTGTTTGTTTCATTCCAAATCCATTGCGGTGGTGTATAGAGCCAAAGATGCTAGAATTGTGTCGATGTCCCAATATTTCTGGACCTGACTGTATGTTTAATTCAAAACTGTAGAGCACATTTAATTACATACATAGGAGAGGTAGAGAAGGAAGAAAAAAATCAACACAAAACAGTGTGAGTTGTGTTTCCAAAGTACTGTACAGACTTCAGTGTACAGAAAATGTTCTATTCCCACCCATTACATTTGCTAATAAACAAAAAATAATGACCACATCATGTCAAGATCTCAGGGTACTTCAAAGGCTGCAGAGAAGGTACTAAAAGGACTGCATGCAGCTTGTGATGGCTAACCATGGCCTCTGTGAAGACTGGTTTACTAAATCACATGTGGAGTTTAGCGAAGGAAAATCAGATTCACCGACATCCATTTCTCTGTGCAGGGAAAGAGGTGAAGACATGCTCTCCTATTCCCCTTGCACTGAGAAAATGTTCTGTGTAGGGTAGGGTGGAGATCCATTGCCTCTCAGAAATTCCTGTACAGAACTTCTTATCCAATGTCTGCTTTCACCCATCAGGGAAAATACATATCAAATATTTTCCTTGATCATCCCAAGAATTCCATATGGCATTCCTTTCCACTTTCTCAAACCTGTATATCCCATAAGGTCTGGTTGTTTTAAAATATTAGCATTTAATTTTGGGATGAATTGCATTTATTTCATTATTGCTTTTGATTGGCTTATTTTTGCATTTAAATTGTTTCTAAATGGTAAGTAACAAATATAATAGCATCACACTTTCAGTATTTCATGTCCTTGCATGTTGTCTTTTGCCAATTTATAATTGTTTTTCCCTTGTGTCCTTAGTGCCGATAACATATTGAAGTTGCTGGGAACTCTGTCCACCTAAATGAGCCTTGTGACTGGGATAAATGCTTTAGCTATTCACTTTATTCCTTATAGCAAAACCTACTTTGCATAACTGAAGAATACATAGGAAATAATTCATTTCTAGAGCTTTAAAATAACCCTGAAGCGTTTTGTTCTGCCTTTGGTTTGACTGTAAGAGAATTGCAGGGAACTCACACTTCAAGGATGTACAACTGGCACTAAGTTTATCTTTTCAGTGTTACATTATTATTCATGCCTCAGTGAAGCTGCTGGATAGGTTTGGGAAAACACTTCCCAATAGAACCTTCTGGAGTGGAACAATTTAATCTGGCCTAGAGCATGGAATATGCTGCAACAATCCAAGTCTCCCAAGATAGTGGTCCATCAACAGCAAAGTTGTGATCCTGTCCCTCCATATATGGACCTTGTCCTTTCAGGACAAAAATAAGACTCAAGGATGACCTGTATCTTGGGCAGATTCCGAAATGGGGAATCTGAACCATAACTGTCACAGTGGGATCAGCATGAGAATTGAAGTCTCCCCAGCACCATCTCTGATGCTACTCCTGCCAGCTCAGTGAAGAACTCTATTACTAGCAGCAGGGTAGCCAGTACACAGAACCCCTGTCTACATCTGTCAATTTAGCTTCAAAACTGGTAATATCCCAGAAAGAGAGCACAGAAAGGAACATTTCAGCTGGTTACTCTGTTCCTTAATGTTGTATTTTTTAAACTATACTTTGCTTTTGTTGAATTTGAGAATTATCTGAAAAAAATGCCATAATCATATATTGATGAAAAGGGCTTGAAATATTTTATTAATAGCATGTTTCAGTATGTGGGCAAGATCCAGTCCCTTCTGCCTTCTTCAGTAGATTCTTAAACTTTTACCAGCTGCCACCTGCATCCCCCCTCAATAGTGGTAGCCACAGTTTAGAGGCATTCATTAAGCTTTTAAATTTCCAAATGTGCTACATAACACCCCAAGGTTACATGGTCAAAGAGAAGCTGGAAGAGGAAAAAAATGAGCACACAACCCTTCACTACTTGAAATTATTCAAGAATAACTTCAAAAGAAAGGGGGAAGTGTAGCGTATCTATTCCGTTTCATGTTTTCAATTATTTATTCATGGATAAACACTGTAATGTTTGGCAGAGTGATACTGCCATTCAGTATGGAAGGTTTCCATCTCAAAACCTCAAACATCCCATTACAAAACTTGGCACAGAAGGAGAGACTTCTTTCCTTTTCTTGGGAACAATGTAAGTTCTTCCCTGTGTTGTGAATGTGGTTGGTGGGTGCTAAATTCTAAGTTTAATCCCTTCACCAATACAACTTTTTAACTGTGGCTGGTGTCAAATGCTATGAGATTTGAATGCATTGGCCTAAAGGATAGAAAGTTTTTTCCATCGCCAGAGCTCTTCGATCAACTCTGAAAAACCCAATGGCCTCTCACTGGGATTAGAATTGCGGTGTTCAACGGCAGTGGAACTTGCTCTCACCTGGGTTGCCAAATTCAGTTGCTGAGTTTGCAGAAGCTACCGTGCCTGAACAGATACATTATATCAAATAGTTTAATTTGATAGTTTGGTTCATAAAACATGCTAAGACCAAGGTTACCTATATATACAGTGACCATACGTTCTTTATTGTAAAGGTCCTTTATTTCAGAAAGCAGTCCTTTAGATTTATTTCTTTTGGAAAAACTCATTTTTGTCCTTTATTTGGTCATTTAACTTTTACCGGTTAATGGTATTTAATGCAGAGTTTTTCACATTCATGTGAAGAATATGGAAATTGAACTGTCTTTTTAAAATAAATTTACATATACTGTTTGATTTTAGATGTTTTTATTTCGTAAAGTGGTTTGTAAGTGCAAAAGGTTTTGTAAAGTTTTTCTTGGTTTTGCTCTTGAATTTTCCTTTGTAAAGAAGTTATGAACATAAATAATTACTTTACATTTTTTTATCCTTATGAACCTCTTTCAGATTTGCCCCTTTTTCAGGTTTGTCCTTTGTTTCCAAGAAAATATGGTCACCATACCAATATAGCTATCTTCATTTATTCTGCTGTTGCATAATATGCCCCATTCTACCCAAAAGGCACCAATAAGCCCTGGGAAACTGATATGTTACTGAAGATAACATACTGGGAACTTAAATGTGCAGAAATGGAAATTTTAACAGCATAACAAAACAGAAGTTTGACCAAATTTAAGCAAGACTAGCTTCCATATATATTACATATTATGTAGCAAGGTAAATTTAAGCATTTAATGTGTGGTTTTTAAGGGGAAAAAGAATTACTAAAGAAGTGAAAATAGAATTTTTTAAAAAAATGTTTATAAATGTTGTATATCAGTCAGAGCACAACAAAGGGGAAGTCAGAAACTAAATATTTACCTATAATGTTTTTGGTAGTCCTTTTTTAATGATATCTTTAAATAACAAACTAGTGGAGACTTTGGCATTCAGCTCCTTTTCCTTATTGTTACAAATAACTTAATGCATTATGGTTTTTAATTTCTCATCAATAATATACTCAGCATCAGCTGTACAACTTTTGCAACTTCTTTGTCCACTTACTGGTATAATATCTCTGCATAATTTCTTTCTCTTTTTTTGCTTGTTCATTTTCTCTTTTTTTAAAAAAATAAAAAATAATTAAACCCCTTGACATTCATAGCTTAGAATAATTACAGTTTGGGGTTTGTTTGTTTTTTTTGAACAGCTGCCTTTCAATTCTTTCATTAAGTGACACTAAAGAAATACACTACAGAATGGTTCATTATAAAAACTGTTTGAAAGGTCCTCAGTTTGTGGGGATAGGAAGTCCTAGGATGAAATCAAGATGCAGCTTGTAAATGGAAAATTCTCTGACATTGAATTATCAGCTTCAAAGAGACTTAATACAATGACTGCAGTTGTTACCTCTTGCTTTAGCAGCTGAAGCAAGAGTCCATCCAAGAGAGCAGGGCTGGTTTCCTAATGAAAAACTCTCTATGAATTTCTTACTCTGGCTACTGCCCTCCTGGGAACAGCCATGACTTCTCCAAGTTAGTAGGGGCGGAACTTCCGGTGTGCCCTCATGAGAGCAATTTTCTGCTTATCCTCTTCAAATTTCTTCCTTAGCTGGGCTATGTCTGAAAGATACACAAAAGGCATTAGAAAGGAGAGGTGAGGATCTAGCTCTTAAACCAGCCTGCTTAAGTTAAGTTTTCAATCCTATTATCCACTAGCAGGTAACTACTCTGAGTGATTCAAATTATTACTGAAAAATAGAGATGAGGAAGAAAAATGCTTTCACAACTACCAACCTATTTGCTGTTATGTCACCTGATAACACAGTGGCAGTAAGCCAGAGAATGTGAAAACATTTTTCTGCACTCAGCAATCTTTCCATTCCATTTTGTCTTATTTAGTATAACAGTTCTGAGTTGGGTGATGGTTGAGTTCCAGCTGACTTTCAGGTGATCTAGGAATAATCTGTCCCTCTGGCAGCAGCATTTTAACTGGGGAGAAAAAGAGCTACAAAAAAAGGATTGATCCAGACCCCATTTGCTCTGGACTTATGCCTCATCTCTGGCAAGTTTAACCCCTCAATAGCATACAGGTCCCAACAGGTAACTTCCCCAAAGTAATGTGGCCTTTTGCTGAATTGCAGAGTACTGCATATTGCACAGAAAGAAATATTTAAAACTTAACAATTTTAGCTTTAATATCATCTCTATGCCATATGTTAAATTCTAATTTTAGAGCCCAATATTTTTTCTACTACATTTTATCTGCCAAGATTAACTATAAAGGCTGTAGGGGCTAGGATCAAATATTATCTCCTGCCAAAATCAACAAAGAAGTGTCCATTGATGCTGCCCTGGAACTCCCCAAAATTGTTTAATGCCTTGTTGTCCTCAGTGTTCCTTATAAGACAGTAACCCTATCACCTTAGATTGGCCATGAAGTGCCTAATTTTTAAGAGGAACTTGCAAGAGATAAACTCTCTTAACCGTACCCTTTTTTGTTTGGTAAGAAAAAAAAATCCTTTTCTGGTGTGTAACTGGAAATTGCCATTTGCAAATTACCTGGTTTTTTGAAAGTCTTTATCTCCGAGCTTAGCAAAAATGCCTATTACTTCTGAACTCCAACAGTTAGAGACTTGCTATGATACATAGCTTGAATTTGGAACCCAGTTTCGTTTTTTTTGTTTTTTTGCATTTCAATTTTTAGTGGCTTCCCTTTGGCAAATCCCTGCTACAACCAACCCTTCTTTTTTATAGTTTTTTGAATTACTGCAGGGGTTGTTAGCTGTTTTAGACAAAGGCAATGGTGCTTTAAAAAAAAAAAAAAAAAAAAGCTTAATAAAGCAAATGACCAAAATCTCTCAAGATAACAAAATCTTATGAGATTATGCAGTTTTTGCTCATAATCTTGCAAAATGTTGGTCATTATTAATGCTAATAATGCTAATATTATTTGAACATTTAACTTTAAGAGATATTGGGATTCTACACTATTGATCCATGATTTACTAAGAGACTTAAGCAGAACAAAAGAAAACAAAGCCTCTCAATTTCAGTTCTCCTTCTCTTGGCTCACCAAGGCAATGTACTATATGTTTTTACTGCATCATCATTGCTCACCCAAATAAAACCCAAAACTTCAGTTGCTCTCCAGATTGATTAGAAAGAGGCTATGTTACCTAAACAAAACCATCTGATGTTATTCAAACTATGCTCCTTTGTAATTAGGAAGTGTGTTATATCCTGGAGAGCCAGTTTCGTGCAGTGGTTAAGGCACCAGGCTAGAAACCAGGAGACTAAGTTCTACTCCCGCCTTAGGTACAAAGCCAGCTGGCTGACCTCAGGCCAGTCACTCTTTCAGCCCTAGGAAGGAGGCAATGGCAAACCACTTCCGAAATCTTGTCAAGAAAAATGCAGGGACTTGTCCAGGCAGTGAATGCTGACTCAAAGGCATAAAATCTGTCTGTCTGTCTGCTGTCTCCTGAACAGACAAGAATTGGTTGAAATTGTTTCTGAAAACAAGCCTAGCAAATCTGAGCTAATTTTTTTTCTAATAATGTATATCCCAGCATAGGAAATGGCATTTAGGCCCCTGAGTCCAGCCTTCTCAGTGCAGAAATCCAAATTAAAGCATCTCTGATAGATAACTGCCTAGCTTCTACTTGAGCACACCCAGCTTAATTAGCTCACTGTTAAATTGCTCTTAACTGTTAGAAAGTTTTTTCCAACGATCAACTAGAATTCCTTTTAAAGTGTAGTGCCTGGAACTCTAGATATAGTTGCACCAATGTACAAGAAAGTGGAATTATTACTTTCAACAACTTGAAACTATAATTCTGTTAATGAAGCCTGAAACCGCATTTGCCTTTCTTTTGCAGCACATCACAATGCTGACTCATACTCAACTGCAGTTAACTACAATGCCAAGAACTTCATATCAAGTATTATTAACAGGCCAGGTAGCCTGCATTCTATACCTGTGCATCTGAAGAATTCTGCATTTATCTGTTGAAATTCATAATCTAATTTTCATATAGTTTTGAATGTTATTTCTGTCCTATAGGCTATTCCACCATAATAATTTTATTCTGCAAATTTGATAAGTATTCCTTATAACTCTTCATCCAAGAGATTAATAAAAAATGTTGCCTGAACCTTGTGGTGCTCAACTCAATGCCTTGAAACGTACATGAAAGGGAAATTACTCACGTTCTCTCTTGGTTTCACGATGTTGCCATGCATAAAAATTGAGCAGTTCCTTGCGTGCTCTCTTGCGTTTCTCTCTCTCTAGGGCCCGCAAATTGGCTGCTTCTGTCCATGGAAGACCAGGCCTTCGGCCTTTCCTTGTCACTTTCACCCACCCTTCCTTATCAGGAACACCTTCTTCTTTTTCAGCTTTGGCTTCTTCCTATTCCAGGAATGTGGATAAATGGGAGAAAAAAATATCTCAAGGCTGTATGAAAACAGTTTGATGTCATACTTGATTTCAAGCAGTATTTACAATCCAGAAAGCCATTCTTAACTTGAAGAAATCCCAGCCTTGTACAAAGTGGGCTTTCTTATAAAAGCAGAATTTTGTTCTCAGGAAATATGGATAATGTAATTGTCCAAATAACCACTTTCTAGATATGTGATACACGTCGGAGAGAAAAT
The DNA here is from genome assembly GCF_059951505.1 of Python bivittatus. NCBI lineage: Eukaryota > Metazoa > Chordata > Lepidosauria > Squamata > Pythonidae > Python > Python bivittatus. The sequence continues at coordinate 34,437,898 of NW_028277058.1, read as the reverse complement.
GACCTTGGCCAAGTTCAGTATGGTGGACATAAAGTGGTACAATATTGAAAAAATCCTATAATCCTTGGATTGAATACATTTATATTATCATTTTATATCCCACTTTGCTTTTCTTACATGCATGTTTCTCTTCTGCCTGTTTACATATTCTCAAATAAACTCTGTGAGATAATGTGGGCAGGCAAATAATGGCTAGTCCAAGGTCACTCAGTGAGCTTTCTGACTGAGAGGAACTAAACTCCAGTTTCCCAGGGTCCACCTGAACATTTTAATCACTGCACCATGCCTGCCATTACTAATCCTAACCCATTCCGGAGGAGTTGGATCAAGGAAAGACCCTTTGAAGATAGGCAGTACTTTCCAAGCACAATTATATCTCTGGTTGCTGTACCTTTGCAACCTTTTGATCATAGGTTTGCATGAAAGAATCCACTTCTGTCTTCAGCTCACCAGGATCCATAATTGATGCTGTGTATCTGGCAATCCATTCTGAAAGAGTGGGAACAAAATAATCAGCAACTTTGTGGTGCAATTCTCAAGATATGAAAAGAGAAAAATGTCCTTTGAGAATCTGGAAGTTCCTCTTCACATATTCCGAACCAGATTCAATGTTGTAGGGCAAATTGTACTACATGTAAGCACAGAGGTTTACACATTTTTATAATATGTTATTACATCAAACAAACCAACAATATAAATGCATACATACATCCAATATGAGAGCCAGCGGGGGTGTAATGCTGTGATGCTGGACTGCCATTAGGGAAACCCAGGTTCTAGTCCTCCCTCAGCCATAAAAGCTCACTGGGGGGCTTGGGGCCAATCCAGTTCTCACCACAGCCTAACTCACAGGACTGTTGTGGGGAAAAACAGGAGGAAGGAGCATTATGCCTGCTGCCTCGAGCTCTTACACAAGAGGCAGGATAGAAATCTAACAAATAAATGTGATTTAAAATTTAAAAAAAATATCAGGGCATTTATATCATAAACAACAATGCCAAAAATGTGGAACAAATTGCTTTGCCCTTTTATCATACACCTATACCCACAGAGAAGCTAATTCAAATATTAGCAATATATAATGGCAATCCACCACTGGAAATCAGGTGCGGATTTATACTGCCAGTGTTATATAACAATTATTTTGGTCATTCCCTTTTGCAAAAAAGTTCTCAAGCCTTGATAAATTCTAAATACTGGGGATATAGCCAGGATATGCATCCTTGATATACAGTGATAAATCTTATGTTATCAAATTAGGGATTTCAATCCAAAATATGGCAATAAGAGATGCCAAATCACGTGAGTCAGACTGCTGAACTGCATCTCCAATAGCTGGGCAATTGCAGCCAACCATTATTAAATATTCTCTGAGATGTCCAACAGACACAAAACAAAATTTTCTGTTCTATAACCTCATTTTAATAGCAAAAGGATCTAATTCACTTTTTCAAACCTTACACTATTTACAAGAATGAGAGCCAGTCTGGTCTAGTGGTTAAGACTCCAGGCTAGAAACCAGGAGACTGTGAGTTCTAGTCCTGCCTTGGGCATGAAAACCGGCTGGGTGACTTTGGGCCAGTCACTTTCTCTCAGCCCACAATGTCAGGCTTGAGCGACAAGCCGGTTGGTCAATTCCTGTCATAACCAATGGATCAACACTCGGTTGATCCGGGGAAAAAAAAAAAAAAAGCAGATCCTGCACCCAAGGGAAAATGCTAGGAAGAAAAAAAAACACTATTTACAAGAACTGACAATAATTAACATCAGTGTGAAGAGGCCATTGCTTGCTTCAGCAGCAATTCTGGCAGAAGTGAATTTTATGTCTGGCTTGAAGCTTCAGCTAGCAGGATCTTAGGGGTGCTACAAATGGTTTGTGTAACCCTATCAATTTCATCTAATTCTTTCAACTTATTCAAATGACTTATCAGTTGATAAGAAGCCACCAGCTGATTTTTCCAAAACCTCTAACAAATGCAGAATTTTAAAAGTAGCAACAAAATCAAGGCCTATGAGTCCAATTAACAAATGAATAACTGCTAAGAGACCCTCCTGAGGTAAATTCTTCAAAATTTTATAGAATGCTTCATCAAAGATATCCATTCCCTCCTTTTTAAACTTGTTTTAGAACTTCTTGCTCATGCTTAACTACCCCAGGTTTTCACTGCTATGTAGAACATATATTATATTTTATAAATCCAAAATATGCATTCTTTATATTAATATGAGAGTTGATATCTTATCTTTTTACATTATACATTGCAATAAATCAAACTCAATGTCACTGAGATTTGATCTTCTTGGTCTTAGTAATAATGTTGATATTTTAAGATATTGTGGTCTGATTCATTCATTTTTCTTGACTGGTAAATATTTATTTATGAAATTTATAGGATACCCCAATCTGTTATGATTCTGGATGGCTTACAAATACAACAGTACAATACTGTAAAATGCAGAAATCATCAAAAATCTGGAAAAAATAATCAATAAACAAGAACTGAAACATCATACAAGGAGTGCATCACCCACATTTATGACAGAAATTTTTAAATTTATTTTAAGATTGCTTGCCACTCATGGGTGGCCATACAAATTGAATGAATGAATGAATGAATTAATCCAGGGTCTGGGGATAGAGCTAGGTCTTAAGGGCTTATTTAAACAGGACCATGTTGAGGGCCATACAAATCTTGGGGAAAATGGTGTTCCAGAAGGAGGCAATATGACTGCGCAGGCTCACTCCTGGGTCCCACCAGATGGTACTGTTTAATTGATGGGACTCATGGCATGCTGACTGTTGATGGGAGATAAGTGGCCTTCCAGATGATCAGGCCCTTGCCATGAAGGGTTTTACAGGGGATAACCAGTAAAATTGGTTGAATTGCTCCCAAAAACCTACTGGTAGCTAGTGCAGTTCGTGGAGCAGAGGTGTCACGTGGGCATAACGAGGTATGCCTATCACTGCCTCTGCTACGTTCTGGATCAGAATCAAAACCTCCAATTTTGATACAAGTAAAACAAGCCATAGGTAATCTAAAATTTCTTTGAATATTGAGGTTAGGACAAATGGGATTAAGAAGAATTTAAATCTGATTTACATTTTATGGGGTCTTATTTTAATTAGTATTATTTTGAACAAATGTACATGCTATTCTATAACTTCCTTTGTCAACGCTATCCTTCAAGATATTTGCCTTTTCGATTTAATTTTACCTATTTTATTTATTTATTTGTTTGATTTAGGTGCTGCCTGACTCCAGACTGATTCTGAGCAGCTCACAAAACAAGAAGTATTAAAATAATCTTATACCAGTAAACAGATGGCAAATCTGGTCAACACATAAACATCGACAGGGACTCCAACCACCCTAGTCCAGAGCATGGGAGAAGAGCCAGGTTTTTAATGCCCCCCAAAATGCCATCAGAGTGGGAGACACCCAGATTTCAGGGGACCCTCATTCCAGAGGGCAGGCACCATGACAGAGAAGGGATGGGACTCAGAACATGCTGACTCTGTTGATGGGAGATAGGTATCCCTTCAATGACCAGTCCCTGTGCCATGAAGAGATTTATAGGTGATAACCAGCATCTTGAATCCCATCCAAAATCATTAATTGAGAAACAAGCAGCTTTTTGGCTAGCAGCAGGATTTTATTATATTTGCATTTCATTTTTTGTTGCTCAGAACTCAAATCCTTTCTGTATTTCCATTCCCTTCTTGATTTTCATTCTAAATGTTTATCATGAGTCAGATCAGGCAGAGAAATCACAAGTCTGAAATCAAATGTGTGAAGAGAGAATTGAACCCTGGATTTCCAGTTCTGTCTGATACTTCTTAGGGACTACTGGGTGCAGCCTCAAATGCAGACTTCTATATGCCAGATTTGGAAAAGAAAAATGCATAGCATTTCTGCTTAACTTACTGTGAATGCCAGTTTGCACAGGATGGCTGTCTGAAAATATTATCAGGGGCCCTTGCAGTGATGAGGATTTGGCAGCCTGTACTCCAGCAGGTCTCTTGAATACCACATAAGCTACTTGGAATCCCTGTGAAGCAAGCAGCACATTGTTTTAGGATTCACTGTGCCAAAAACTAGAATGCTGTGGTAGCCATAGAGACAGCTGCTCCAGGCTCATCCTGGCTGTTCATTTGTCATTATGTTTTCTATCTGAAACCCCATTCAAAATACACACATCTCTAAAATTCCAAAGTCGGCCCCTGGAATCAGTAATGTCTGTCTTGCCTGGGATTAGTTTCAGGTTCTCCCAAATATAGGTCTGGAAACATTTATGAATCCTGCCTAATCCAGAACCCACAGAAAAGCTTAGCTAAATATGATATATTGGATACTGCACACTAGTTAATAAAATAGGTCAGGTCCAAAAATGGCTTCTTAAGCAAAGGCCTCACCTCTGCGCCCTTTAAAGAATCAAGAAATCAGCCTGCAAGAATTATCAAGGATAATCAGTAGAGGCCTTTATAAGCCAAGCTGAGGCAAGCTAGAAAGGGACTCAATCCCTTTCAGCTATAAGCTACCACAACAGAACACAGTAAGTTTGTTAGTCTAAAAGATCTTGACACACAAATAAGCACCCAGCTGATTTCATTGAGGAATCAGTAACAGTAAGCCAGGGAGAAGGTAACACCTGACCATCATAATGAAACGCTTGCTCCGGTCTTTTTCAAAAGTTCTCATTTGTTCTTCTTAAAAAGGTAATGCCTTAGTTTCCTTCATTGTGTTATTATCTTCCATGTTCTCAATTTACCAATGGTGTCTTGATATTGAAGAATTTGGTCCTGGGTGTTTCTGTCCCATCTCCTGCCTTTGGCTTTTCATACATCTCCACAGATTGTACAGGGCAAAAGTTGGAGAACAGCCTTGATAAACATTCCTTAAAGGAAGGCAAAAAAGATTTCAGCATGGTTAGAGGATGGACATTTCTGGAGGGTGAAATGGTTTCTTCTATCTTGCCTAACATCCTCAGCTATCTGTAGCAGGCAGATTACAGCTCACATCTTCCTTCTCTTCAATCGGTGCACAACTTGAGGACCTAGTATTGTATGTGGCTTTTGATGTTGCTTCCAGAATCCCTCTAAAGGTTTCCATGGTTGTGTAATTTTTAATGTGAGAGAAGAGGGAAATTATAAAATAAATGGCCAGACGTCATATTATATATATTTAACTGCATTTATTTTTATTCCATTTATCCTGCTCATTGTTTGTTTCACCTTATTTTTTTGGACTCCAGCACTCAACATGCCATTCAAAGATTCAGCATGGCCCCCTGCAAGTTGTGTATCCCTTTTTTAAGAGCTCTTACATGCTGTACCTTTCTTCTGGGGTCTTGGCATGCTGTACCTATCTTTTGGCAATAAACCTGATCACAATTCTGAGAATTAACTCTGTCCTTCATGCGGACTGGGGGTGACAGAGGGAAAGAGGCATATTTATTCCTTTAACCAATACACCGTACTACTTCTTTATCTGCTCAAACTTTAAAATCTAAACTTTCTACGGAAACAAAGCTTTCTTGATACACTATTTGGTCATTCAGTCCAACCACTGTTGCAAATATCTACAATCAGCTGTCCCATACCGTACCATAAAGCTATGGAAGCTGAAAGCCAACAAATCTTGTGGGCACCAAGTTAGAGGGACCATGTTAAGCAGATGTTCAGAGAGACTAAAATAAGTTCACTTAACAGAATGACAAAGACAACCATTTTTTCCAGCAGATTTGCATTTATAATCAAAGTCCAATGTATATTATCTTCTCAAAGTTATCTTGTTACCAACATTTGTAATACAGTGGTACCTCGGGTCACGAACTTAATTCGTTCTGCGACTCTGGTCGCGACCCAAATTGGTCGCGACCCGAATCAAATTTTCCCATAAGGTTCAATGTAAATACGGTTAATCCGTTCTGACCCTTCCGAATTTGGTCGCCAACCGATTTTGGTCGTGTCCCGAATCAAATTTTCCCATAAGGTTCAATGTAATTACGGTTAATCCGTTCTGAACCATATGTATTTTTTTTTTTAAACCACAAAAATATAAAACAAAATACAGTACAGTGCAGTACGAAGAGAGAGAACGCTAACCTTGCTTGAGGTGACTTCTGGCGTGGAGGACAGGAAGGCGGGTGGGGAGGCGGTTATTGCTTGGAGGGAGAGTCCCCCTCCCTACAGGAAGCCACGACCACGTGTCACGGGAGGGAAAATGGCCGCGGATCCTGTTCGTCACCCGATGCGGAGTTCGCGGACGGAAGCAAAATTTTGTGAACGGTGCTGTTCATGACCCGAAGTGGTCGTGAACAGAAGCATTCGTGACCTGAGGTACCACTGTACCTCTGTTCTGAATGTCCAAGTCCCCATTGCTTATATAATCCCCCTCTCCTTCCTCAAATAAACTCACCTCTGTAAAATATGGAGGGATATTTAGGACAAAAAGAGTTCGGTTTTGAGGCCTCTTAGGATCTCTGCCCTCTCTGACTTTGTGTTCTTTCACATAAAGATAATGAGGTGACTGGTGCTTCTCAGAAAACTTGACTGGAATAGCTAAAAAGGAACAGAAGCATTTTCTAGTCAAATAACTTCAGCAAAAAAACTAATATTGGTGAATATTTGATAGATAAAAAAATAATCATTGCAGGTGCTGTCACATGTGTGAGCCAATTATTTCAATAAATAGAATACTTTGCCCCTTTAAAAAAACTGTGCTACAGTTTCTCTGCAACATGTAGCAGCTCTGAACAGAGTCTAAAGCAGCTTTTCCCAATCTGATGCCCTTCAGATTATTGAATTAGAACCCTTATCATCTCCAGGAGGGGAGCAGCATCCCACAAGTTTATTTGCACTAACAGCTGTACACTGATGAATGACTAAATGCTTGAGGCCAAGCTAGTAGGTTTGTGAAGAAGGAAATGTTTTATTACTATGTTGATATGTGACTGGGCAAAGTAAGATAGGTGCAGGCTTACTTCTTTGGCTTTTCTTTTGTGCAATATTTTTCTTTTGTGCAATATTTATTTTTGCATTTAACCGTTTTCCCTTAAATTCTTTTAAGAGGTTTGTAATTTGCTTAAAGCATTAGACTGATTAAACAAAGCAAACATAAGAGACAGAGGCTGTCCCTTAAATAATACTACTATTTTCCTTGAGAAATATTCTCTTTAAGTTGATTGACTTTTGATTAGACTGGGGGCAAAACCTCCTGAAATAAAGGAAGCCTAGGCAGACTTTTCTCTCCACACAGAGAACATTAAAACTGAGAAATTAAAATGGATGTAAGTATGCATGTAAGATCTGTCCCCACTCTTACAGATGCATCTGCTGCATCTATCCACCTTACTCCTCATGGGCTATAGACAATTATAAACTCTTTTTTCTGAACTTTTAACAATAGACAAAGTTGTGGCTGGAGAGTAGGGCTTGCATGAGCCTCAATATCTCCTCTCCACTTTATTTCTACTTCTGTACAGGCAAATACTTAAACAGAACCACTACAAATTCATAAGAGAACTGCTTACTTGAGCAAACTTTTTTTTGTCAAGTAGGTCTCTTGCTTCACGAATTTGACAGTTACGTAATGAACAAAAACATGGCTCCCCATTGTACTGAATTTGCAGTATACTGACATGGGAAAACCTTGTCTGAGAGTTCCACGTTTAAAATGGATAATCATGGTAATTATCCCCATAGATGGAAGAAAAAGGTCCTAGACTGAATCCTGATATTCAGCTTTCTATGTGCATAGTCTTTGTTTTGATAATTGGGATAGAGGGGTGGTTGTACTGTATGGATGAATTTCCAATTTTATTGAGTTTTGTTCAATAAACTCATTGGGGCAAACAATCCCAAGGTCTGGTCAGTGGTAAATTTCTTGCCTGCCAACCAACATCTTAAACAAGAACATATTCTTCAGAACAGGTTACGTGGCAATATCCTGTTGTTCAAGCTTGGATTCTGACTTGGTGAAGCAACTTGCCTTCCTTGCTGGATTTCCCCCAATCAACCCACTTGAGGGTGACGGAAGACTAGTTCCCTACCTTGTTTGTGGAGACTTCAGAGTGCATTTAAAATGCAAAATGCCCTATACTGGTTGGCCTGATAAGCTTAGGTATATCAGTACTCTGTGTTCTTGGTTTCTGCTGATGTCTAGATTCAGGATGCCTATGCAGTAAATCCATTTTTCTCTTCAAAGGCATTCTGAAAGCTCCACAATCATCAGGACAAAAGAGCATGCAGAGTGTACATGTACATCTAAACTCAGTGAGTTTGTGGGAGTTTTAAATAAACATGTTTCCATATTTAAGAAGTAGCACCAATACAATTGAAAAAATAGTATTTTAATAACAGAGGAAGGACAATTCACTGTAGAGTACTGTTCTGCAGGGTAGCTGACTCTGAATGTTGCCCAGTTTAACTGGATAAATGTGACAGGTGGGTTTACAATCCAATAAACACAGTTCACTTGTGACATCCCTATTGCAAATGGTGACAAACACTCCTGATAGCCCTGTAATCAGTTCATTTCTTAAGAAATATTGTGAGAATGTTGATATGTGGGAAAGCTGCCTGTTAGATGGTATAATTGCAGATTAAAATATGGGTGGCATTTGTTTATGGAAAAGCTGTGCAACTTGTTTACCATACATGTGAAAACTGCATCTGTGCATGACAATTGAAATAATACTGTTATTGTTTCCTTATACAAAGAAAAGGTAGCATGAGTGAATGCAAAAACTACAGAGGGATTCATATTTTAAGTATGCCTAGGAAGGTGTTCAACAAAATTCTGATCAAAAGGACATAAGGGAGCAATGAGCAAAAAAAAAAAAAAATGAGCAGAGAGACCTGAGTTCTCATCCTCCTTAGGCATTGGAAGCCAGATGAGTGACACTGGGCTAGTCATTCACCAGCAACCCTAGAAAGAAAGCAATGGCAAACCACTTCTGAAATGTTGCCAAGAAAACTGCAAGGATGTGTCTATGTAGTCAAGACTGATCTGAAGGCACAGTACATATGCTGCAGGTATATGCTGGGCAGATTTTTGCTCTTCACTGAGAAATGCATGAATGAGAAAGAAAATGTATTTCACTTTTGTTGATAAAGTAAAATGAATAGAATGGAATTATGGAAAGTTTTGCAGTTGGTTGCTGAATGTGCTAAGAGAATATACAAGGGAACTACATTGAACTTGTCCAATGTAGCTGCCAGAAGTCCAGACTAACACAAAGGCACATAATAAGAAAATATGTGTGAGAATAAATGGAATGCTTAGTGAATGGTTCAGCACTGAGCAAGGAGTAAGACAAAGATTTTTTATGTCCATTGGTTATTTAATGTATTTATGGATCAATGTATCAGGAACAATTATGAGGACATTAGAAGTTTATTAGCTGAAGACATGAATGTGTGTACTTCTATATATAGGAGTATATATAGGAATATATTCATATTGTTGGTTGAGAACCTGAATAATTTGCACTGAATATATATATGATATGAGGCAACAAATACACATTTGACCATTGATCAAAGATCACTGTGTTTTATGGGAAAAGGGAGTGAAAAATTGCAAGTTATAGGTAAATGGTGAAAAACTAAAGCAAGTAGATGAATTTGGGTACTTTGACAAAATGTTTACTAAAAGTGGGAAAACAGAGAAATGTTCAGACATTTACTGGAGAAAATTAGTAGATAATATGTGGTCTTTTGTCAGGAATGAATGTTTTTTGAAAGAAGTGAATATGGCTATGTATAAAAACATTTTTCTGCCCATTTTATTACAGGTAAGTCAGAGTTGGGTATGTCAGGAGAAATGTAAAGGTAGACTAAATGCAATGAGAATGGGATCCTAAGAAATATTTATAGTAAAACAAGAAGAGACAAAGTAAAAAATGTATGGGTACTGAATATCAATATAAAAGTGAGCGACTTATGTTAGAAAAGTATGTTGAAATGGTTTGATCATGAAGAGAAAATGAATGAAGACCTAATTGCAAAACAAATATATGAAGAAGCAATGGATGGATCAAGGGGAAGAGAAAAAACAAGAAAGTTGTGGTTGGATGGAATTGATGAGATCTTCAAAACAAGACAGACAAGCACATGAAGGACAAAAGAAGATGAGGGTTTGCAAGGTAGAAATTCATAGAGAGCAGCATCTGCAGCATCTTGTTGCTTTTGCACCACACCAGGCATTTATGCAACAGTGCAATGCATGTGGAAAAGGGATGGGATTTGCATCACAATACTGCCCCACTGCTTTTGTCAGCCCGAACCTGTCTGCCCTCCTTGCAGATGCTGCTCTATGGAGAGGTATAGTGATTGGTCGTGTAAACTAGATTTAGTTATAATTCCTTTTTTATTTCGTATGTTTCATTTCAGTGGTTTACTATTTCATACCTTTTTTGCACTCTATATAACGTTGCTTACTGTGAAAGCAAATTCTATTGTGGGTATGTATGTATACACTATGTATGCATTTACTGAATACTCAGGTCAGAAGTGGAATCAAGATTTATTTAGATTCCCCGTCCAAAATCTAAGCCACTTTCCGGCAGAGTCAATTTATTTAATTAATCTCTCCATTACCCTCCTCCTGGGGAAAACCAGCTCCCAACCACATGCACAAGCGGAATACTATACTGACTCGTATGCAGGCTTTTTGCACTTGTACATAAATTATGTTTGCCACATTACTGAAAAAAACAAAAGGATGTATATAAGCCGACTGTCGCAGCGAGGGCGGAAGCCACTGAAACTGTCAGGCAACCGAGGGAGTAGCTCGCAGGAGTAACAGAGAGACTTCTTTCTCCTTCTCCCTGCCCCATTTTCTACTCACCTGTGTATCCCAGGGGAGCAACAGCTTCTCCATTTCTCACACACTTCACTCCGGAAGCCGCCATCTTGGTTCGGAGGGAAATTGCGTCATCCTTCGCAAATGATGGGTATCGCGAGGTTTCCTGCGACCGATCGCTTTCCCGGGGAAATCGAAGAGTGGTTTTGTTCCCGCGTTTTGCGTATCCGCGGGGCGGTGTTGTACTCGAAGATGCTTGTTACCCGGAACGAAGTCCCACAACCCCGAAGGGATTTTATGCCCGGGGAGCCAGGCGTAGGACTACACTAATAATATGCGTGTTCCTGCTGGGTTAGCCATACGCCGTCCGGTTGCCTTTTGCAGGAGAAGGTTTTAGGGCTATGATGAGATTAAGGCAAGAAACAGCTGAAGAAAGATGTTTTGCCAAGCTCGTTTGGAAAGGATGGCGCGCGCTGACACACGCTTCTTTTCAAAGCCTGTTTTCATATCCATGAAATCTTTGTAACCGGCGAGGAAAGGGAAGGCCCTGGAAATAGAGAAGCTTCGGAGACCAAAAACACGCGGGAAATTAGTTTCCACGGCTAATCTTGGAGCTGAAAACTAGTGTACTTTCTAGCGTTACATCGTTTTTAAAGCATCGTAGAAAGTCCTCCGTGTGTGTGAAGCTTCCATAGAGGATCCCTCGGTTTGATGGGATGAGTAAATCAGCATATGGAAGATTTTCCTTTCAAGATGAGGAAAATTTCTGATGACTGGCAGCGATACGGAAGCGGTTTGCTGTTGCCTTTTTCTAGGCTGTTTGACCCTTACCAGCGTACCCTAGAGTCCCAGGATTTCTGACGAAACTGAACCGTGATCAGTTTAAATCACGTTTGGCTAGGAGCTTCCATTTAACTGGGATAAAAGTGTGCCAGTGTCCCTCAGTTTAAGCACAGGATTTAAAGTCTACATAGGCAGAATGAATTGCTCCATTTTGTAATGGAAAATGTTAAATATCATATATTCTTATCTGATATAGTTATTTTAACCCATCAATTTTCTCCTGATTTCTCAAACAACTGCCATCAAAATCTTCCTGCATGTGAAAAGTAATGTCTAAGGGAGAAGGTTGATCTGAACATGTTTACTCTAAATTTGCAGAGTAATACAGTAACTTCCTCATCCACAGGAGAGTACTAAACATGCCCACTTCCATAAACAGCCTTATGCTCTTATAAGTTGATTGTTGTTTAGACTAAAGGGAGGCACTCCCAAAATTGAATAAACATTACAGACTTAATATTTTGCATCTTTAAAAAAAGGAATGTAGAATATTCTCTGTATAACAAATATTTATTCAGAAACATGTTACATTGTGTCCTTGGGTTAACCTTCCCTGTAACCAACCCCACTGCTGCTAATGAAGGACAGATACAAGGAACAGCATTTCTGCAGAAAAATACCTGTTCGCTCAAAAGTACATTTCCCCAGTAGGAGAGAAGTGTGATTATTCCAAAATTAGTAATCCAGATTAGCATTCCATAGGGAACAATGCTTCATGTCCTGAAGTGATACAATTTAACTGGTATGTCCCTGTGAGATTAAACCAAGACGTGATACAGAATGAAGAGCAACTACTGAGCATCAGGCCTACAGTGGAAGAAGCTGTTACTAGAGAATTGTAGCAGACATGAAAATGTTTAAATCTTGCAGTTGAGAGAATAAAAAGTCAAGGAGTTATCCAGCACTATTTCACTGTGTTATCATGATGCTTTAAAAAAAACCAGGTTTTTCTTTTTTAAAATCTTTTAGCAAAAATGTGTACATCAAGTAAAATTGCACATGGACAAAAAATACATCTTTCTTACTTTTAGGTAACTTCTTTCACTGCCCACCTTTCTCTATTTTATGTCAAATAGTTAATATAAGGTGCTCTTACCACTTTTTAATAGAAATAGTGCTGCATGGCAGCAGAAGAATCTTATCCAGAGAGAAAGACTTAGGGATACAATTTATACAAATATGTAACTCCTTAAGAACAGAAAACAGGTGCTGTTTTCTATTGATATTTGACTCAATCAACTGTTAAGTGATCAGCTGTTTTGCAGGCTAGAGAAGATTGCATTGAATAAGCTTGTGGACAGCTGTTACAAATGTTCTGGAGCCAGCATTTCTCAGAAAAGTTTAAGTGTAGCAAAATATGGGTCTGACTTGAATTCTATTGAGATCAGGGCTGGCAGAATACAGACCTCTACTGGTAAAGCACCATGTAAAAACTAGCTTACAGTATCGGCTTGTTCTGCTTAACTGGGAGACACTGTCAATATTTTCCTCTGCAGTATACAACTTCATTGTAAGATATTGGAAAAAACATAATATAGATACTAGAAAATGAAGTTAAATATTTTACTGGCATTCAAACAAATCCATGGGAAAAGCACATCTATGTAATGTCCTGAAGTTCACAACGCCAGTACCCATTCCTCCATCAACGTATTAATAACATGAATACATGGCAATGAAAGTAATGTAGAATATGTTATATACTTGTACTTATACATATTCTCACTGTCTTCCTAATCTCTTCCATTAGTTGCTGCATGAACATTTCATTTGCTGTTTCTTTTTTACCAATTTTAGAATGGGAGACAGAGCTATTATCAAATTCCTGGGAGTACAGTATTATACCAAGTCTCTTCCACAGACACAGATATATTGAAATGAAATGTTGTTTATTATTAGTATAAAGCAAAAGGGACACTATTTCTTACTAAAAGAATGAAAGCCACAATAGATCCTTATCACACCCTTAACTAGGTGTACTTTAACTGGCTGGATACTGCAGTGGGGAAGCAGGTGAAATAAAGGAAGAGTTACATGGTGATACAGATCTCAGTGGAGGAAGGGGAAATTATTCCATTAGAAATATTGGGACAAAAATTCCAACTATGAAAACAACAAACACATTTAGGGGAACACTACTGTACAGGAAAGGTAGCAACTGTAGAAAAACAAAGGTTTGAGTGCAGTCCAACACAACAATTGTGTTCCCGCATGTCTCCCAATTTTCCACACTCAGTTTACTAGTTCACTTTTGACTGCTACTTTTCAAAGTTTGATTTTGAACTCTGTAGGCTGCACAGAAGCAGAAGTCCCCGAGGATTTGAAGAGCGCCTTCAAGATGGTGTCAGGATCCACTTCAGCTGCTGGATTTGAGGATGTTCCTGTGCTTGTTCGACGTGGTTCAGCTTCTTTCTTCACCGAAGGGGTGTCACTCAATCGACTGGGCAGAGTAACAAGAAATAAGATTATATTTAGCCTCCTGGAAGAATACAGACTCAAGCAATAGTATTTATTTTTTTATATACAAGAATAACGGAAAGGAAAAGGAAGAACAAAACTAGAAATATCAGGACCTCCAACACCTACTGATAATGAGGAATGAAATGGCTATCAATTATAATGCTGAACCGAAACAGCTCTTTACATTTTCAGGCTGATAACCTAAGAGAGGTTTAATTTATTTACATCTTACATTTATATTCTGCCTTTAAAGGTCTTTAATTTTATGAACGTAACATACTTACAGCAAGATAGGCTGGTCTGATGTGATGACATTTCCATTAATGAAAAGATTACATTTCATTGGCTGCCCTAGTGAGAAAAAAATAAACATGATAATGTCAAAAGATGCAATGCTTTATACCCAAATTACTGCTATTAGAGGTGTTGCTAAGGTGGACACAAATTCTGGAAAATCAAAGTCTGGAGGATGTTCAATGCAGTCTTTCACTTTTTCCTCACTTTGTATTCACTGCCAGAAGCATCATTTCCATGATTTTTCTTCTTTTAATAATAAAATGAGAAATCCTTCTTAATTTGAAAAATACCTAGTTTGCAAAAATCTGTGTTCTAAAATCCTGGCAAAATGGAAAACATCTTTATTGTTTGACTCTCTGTTTTCCTGAAAATGTTTAAAGTATTTTGGATCTATGGCAAAGCCAAAAAACAAACAAAAAAAACCCACACCCAGCTCAGCCTTCCATATGAGGCTTATACTTACCATCCAAGCATCTGTTGTTATATTTCTTATATGCAGTGATGGCATCTTCCTTTTTCACAAACACAACTTCAGCCATCCCAGGGTTCACTAGACGAGCTCGCTTTAGGGCACCACACACACAGAACAATTCCTGAGGAAAGAGTTGTCATTTTTGGAATAAAAAATATAGCATTGTCCCAGCTTTAAACAAGACAGGATGGTTAAAGCAATAGCAGCAAGATACTAGATTTAAATACTACCTAATGCATGTACCTCCTTTTAAGACAGTGAACAGGGATATTTAGTACTGAGATTGAGAACACACTGATCTGCACCATCACATTGGAAAAAACCCATTAAGAACATAACACTGCTTTGATACTCCCATGCCTTTATTCCATCTTTCTGTTTCCCACATTAGCAAGGCAAACATATTCAGGAAGTCAGGGCATGAAGCTCCCTGCTCTATTTGCCGCCAGTACATAATTAAATATATGGTCCATCTAAATATGGAGGGAGCACATAGTTGTATAACGTAATTTAGATACCTCTTCCAGTTTTTGTATTTATGAAGTCACATTTATTATCAGTAAATTAAATCCGTAGTAACAAAACATCTAGTATTGAAGAGTTGCCATGCTCCCAATTTTTATAGCAAAAAAGATATGTGAGGAAAGGTCTGATTATGAGTGAGGCCCTACACCATTGCCTATATGTTATATATGTTCCAGATTCCTTACAGTTTGAAAATATTATATACTTATATACTATGTCAAGCTTACAACAAACTGAAGAATTCCAGGCCCTTGTAGTTCAGTGTCACATACATAAGACTCTCCCTGGAACTGTTAAATTACTCCTGGTGTTTAAATTATTGTACATTTGAAGATATCTAAGGGATGAATGGGATCAACTTAAGTAGACTACTAGTTAGCTTTTGGTAAAATTTCCAGGTTCTCAAAAAAAGTATATATCTCTTATTACACTATTCACTAGGAACAATATGGATTCAGAAAACAGGCTAGTCTCAGACTTCAACATACAATACTCACAACAATATCCTCTTCTGTAACACGAGGGTGTAAATTATTCACAGTCATCTTAGTACCCTCTAAAGGACTAAAGGTTGGCTATCAGAAAAAAATAAGACAAATGTCAACTACAAATAAATAGAGGAAACATAACAGTGATGTAATACTACACACAAGCAAAATGGAAAAGTAAAACGTCTACAGTTGAATTTCTACAAGTTCAGAATATTCCTTCTAAACTCATATCCAACCACCATATAAGGCATATTTATTCAGCAAAAATTTATATCGGATTCTATTAGTGCTTCATGTTATATACAATTCTGGATTTTGGTTCAGCGGTATGTGTGTGTGTGAATGTGTTTACAATTTTTTTTCCAGGCAGAGAACCACACACAGTTATGAGTGGCATCGTGGAAGCCACCGTTTTAAAAGTATGGACCAAGACAAAAACTAACCATAATTTAATTTAATGTAATACAACCGAGTATAATTAATATATTTCTTTTCTAGTCCTTTTCCCATTTCTATCATATTCAGGAATTCTTTGGGAACAGTACCCTGGAGGTGCTTTGTTGGGTGTGGCCTCAAGTTGTGCATGTTTGTATTTGGGAAAAGGAAAGAATATTTGTTCATCTCATTTTACAGGACTAAAATTAATTTAAAAAGTACTACAATCCTGTGGCCAGCACACAAAGAATCCCTTCTGCATCTTCAACTCACCTCAACCACTGCAGGTTCTTTAGGAGGTTCCTCCTTGGTCACTAAGGTTCTAGACATGTTTGTGAGGGCCTTTGTTCGGATGGGGGAGGGTGGGACTGGGGGGGCTGTATATGCATCATTCTGGACTACTTTTGTAAGAGGGACTGTCTTTGAGAGAGAAAACTTGTTGCCACTGAGTCCGGCCTGCACAAATAAAAAATAAAATATTGGAAATGCCAGAAACAATTTCTTTTCTTCAAAAGACCAACAGCCAAATAGTACCACAAACCAAGATCTCTCATGTCAGACAATTTAACTGCAGGAGTAAACTCATGTGGGCTAGACAAGACTTGCAGCTGTTGAATTAAGCTAACCCACTAAAATATTTCCTTTGTTATTCATCTAACCAGGACCTGTCAGCTGGAGTTTCAGACTGTACTGAAAACTGAAGCATTTCATGTTTCTTTTTAAAAACAGATTATCACACTATCAAGCTTCAATCTTTCTACTGAAGTTTTCTTCACTAGAAATGTCATGCATCAGAGTAAGGTTGTTGAAATATGGTGCTTCCATCAGTAAATGTTTTATCAAATTTAGGATATATTTTTAAAAATCACATAGTTCTGCTATACTTTGCCCAGCCAGTTTGTGGCATAATGGCAATACTAAAATACTATTACAGACATTTCAAATAATTCTTCTAATATAATCATAGGATGGAGGATAGCAAAAGGTACAAACTGGCTGGGCAAAATATAGGAGTTAAAAGTAAACTATTTTTCAGAGGTAAACATATATTTGAAACAAGAAAATAAGCCAACAATCCTAATGAAGTATAGGCTAAAATGTTAAAATATATTCCTTTTTTATATTAAAAGCCAGGCAGGCAGTCCAAAGGACATTAATTAGCATAAGCCCTGTTTATTTACAGATTCTAAGTCTGTGGGCAGAGAATGACTTAGGCTGTTAGGGCAACAAAACATGTGGATCATTTGCGATAAACCAAATGGTATAGAGAACAATCAGCTCACAAATTACACTAAGAACATCATAATACCACAACAAAAATCAATAAGCATTCAATGTAGCAATCAAAATTGCTATTCACCGTTTTGATCCTAATAAGCTTCTTTTCAGAACGCTTCTTTTCAGAATGCTTCTCTCCATCCCTTCCTTTCTGAAAGAGCGTGGTATGTAATCACAGATGGGACCATGCTGCCTTTCCCTGCAGAAAAGGTACCCTGTAATACCCCTTCTGTGTCTCCTCAGACTGGGCACTTGTGAACCCATCGGGAGATTGGGGGTGCAAAGGAGCCTTAAGCCTTGAAAAAGCTTAAATCATCCACTTTATCCCTTAAAATCTATTCAGACTCCTTAGGATTAGGCCAATTATCCCATGGGGAGGATACAATAGATTATACTATTTAATAATACTAAGTAGTATAGTACTATATTATTACGATTGATAACATTTTCATTTTCTCAGGCTGTATGGTCAGAATGTATATAGCTGAATTAGAATAAGCCCAAGGGCAGCACAGCACATGGCAGAATTATTGATTTTTACAACACAAGATAGGTTCACACCTTGTATTAAGTATTACTGTGGTTTGGTTTGATTTTGGCTGGTTCATACAGCATATTAAGCCATAGCTGGCTGAACTATGGTTCACAAAAATCAACCACAAATGGCTGAGTTCACATAATACCCTGAACTATAAAATGATTTACAAATTAAATTAGCTCAGTTCATACAACATACTACAATGAAGCATATCAAATTACATTGTGGTGTAAACTGATTAACCCAATCTACACAAAAATTCAGCAGCAGAATGAATCAAACGGCCAGGTATAGCCAAACTGCAACGTGTATAAATGAAGTGTGGTTATGCACATTTACTTCTATGGGTAATGAAACGTCTGTAAGCAAATAACCAAGAACTCCACTTGTATTACAGATTTTGCTTTGGCCTGATGTTGTTGGACAAAGAGCTATACTGAAACCCTAGCCCTTTGACTACCTTGTCTTTCTTTTCACAGATGATGCTCTCTGCTCCAGGACTGTGTTATGAGCCCTATCAAAGAGCTGTATATGAAGAGCTATTGTTATACCTGATTGTATACTGTATCAGCCTATACAGCACATACACTTTTGAGCCTACCACTGTGATCAAAGGAATAAAAAATATTACCAATTGATAGCTTGAATGCTTGGGATTCTTGGGAAATATGTGCTCCTAATTCAGATTTTTTAAAAACACCACTGATTCTTCCAGTGATTTTTTTGAAACATAAGGTAAACAGATAATAGAATGTTTTGTAAAATTAACACTCTTCTGATTAATATACTGGTGTAGGCTTCCATGGCCAGTATCTGTTGGGCAGTGCTAGGCTTCAGGGCTGACACTGCCCAACTCTTCTGATTATTTAATTTATAAATATATAATGTTCAATGCAAAATCACTGAATTATGTAGTACTTGGATTTCATTCTAAAAATATATTTTGGAGTATGCATGTTGCACTTGTCTGCGACTCTTTAAAGTAGCTCCATCTTTCCCAACAATTGTTCTACAAAATAATCTTAAAAGAGTTGCTTTAACTTTAATGGATGGATTCTTTAAATTAACACCACTGAAGCCTGAAAAAGGTTGGGCTGCTTTAATGAATAACAGAGAGGTGCTATGCTTACATAAGGATCCAAGCAATTCTTTGGATTCATTTTCAAAGTGCTGCACAGCCCTATTATACAACCAAGCCAAAAGTTCACACATCATATTAAGGTACAACATGATTTGTTTGCATTTAAGATAGCATGCTTTGTGAACCCAGCCACTTGTGATTTAATAAAGGATGGTTAAATACACCATCACTGAGTATAATGGTCAAACCAGATGTTAGTATATTTTAATCAAGCAAAAGAAATATCTTGTTTTATTTCTTTCTAAAAATCTCAGCATACAATCTGGGAGCTAATTCATCCACTTAACTCTGCTTATTCTAACTCATGAAACTCTGGAAGCTTTGGAAGAAAACTTTCTTCTCCCCAGGGACTGTAAAGTAGCACTGAATTCTAAGGTGATATCACTCATCCAGAAAATATAGTTCTAATATGCTCAAAGCATTATCTACCCTCCCTCAATGCTCTTTATTACAAAATTCCAAAATTCTAAAGCTACAGCAGGAATCTTTCTGGATTACAGCATGCAATTCTGTTTGACAGATTCAGAGTTTAAAGTTATAAAAGCAGAAGTGGATGATGATAGAATGAGATGTTCTATTCCCTGGTAATATATTTTGATCTTTGAATTTGATTCTTTCTCCTGATGTGCTGTAGTTACTATTGCTGTTTAGTTGTTGTTCTTTTTTTAATTTAACCTTAATATGTAAGCCACCTAGAGTTACATCAGTGATTGAGGTGGCATACAAGTAGGTAGGGAGGTAGATATATAAGCAAGCAAGCAAAATGACTTAAGCACAGATCACTAATTTTGGTTGAAACCCACAGCCTATTTATCTGTCACAATAATCCCTTTAAGAGAAGTAACACTGCTGCAAGTAGGTTTTTTAAAGCTATAGCTTCTTTTACCCTGAACAGAATTAAGTGGCAGATGTTTAGCTAGATCAAGGATGGACACTGAGACTTCCTTTCATGGTTTTATTTAAGTTAGGATGGAGGATCTTTGGCATTATTTCATAAAATAAAGTTTTTAAGGTAAACAGTAAAAGCATTTTCAGTCTAGTTCAGCAAACAATGATGACTTCTTTCTGAGCCTTCAACCAATAGAGATAAAAGTGAAGCAATATTTTTCAGAGATCATTCTTTAACAGATCTGCAACATATATTCCATAAGATATTGTCTTATCAACAAGATGTTGGCTGGACTCACACATAATGCTAAGTTATAATATGGTTTATTTGTGGCTTTGTACAATGTATGACCCCCAACATAATGATAAATCATTGATAATATGCTTGGACCAGATCACTATTATTTGTTCAACAACCCATGGTTAAAATGACTTAGTGCATTAAGATTCAACATGACAATGATCAAACTTGGAAGGGAAATACCTCTTCCTCACAATAATGTGGTCTTTCAAGACAACAAAACAACAGAAATTATGCCCCAGAACTGTGGTGATGCTGATTTAATAGTAAGACACAAGATTAGATTACCAAAGACAACTTTCCACTTGCCTTTTTAACTATCCTTCATCAGAATGATAAATGATAGCGTTAGTTTGCAGTAGAATAGAATCTGGACAGATTTCAATTACTGGCTAGCTCAAAAGATGGAAAGACAAATTAATTGCACATTAATTCTATGAGGCTCTACATCTGCCAGATACAGGCAATTGTCACTCTGTCCTGGAATAGGTGCAAGAAGCAGTACAAATCTGAAAGAGACCACAAGGCTTGTAAAGCTGGAACCAGGATGTTAATCCAGTGTGAATAGAGAGAATATGCATATTTATCTGTATATGCCCACTATAGGTAGAAAGAAAAGAAGATTATAAAACCAGATCCTTACTGCATTCTGCAGGAAGCTATTTGTTGTAGTGATTTTCATCTGTTTATTAGGAAGGGGAGATACAGTTTCGTCGTCATCCTCTGTATCATATAGGCACTAAAATAGATAGAAAATAAGTTGGTGACTTATAATGGAAATAATTTTATATTTCTCATTGTGGCTGTGAAATGGGTATTTTAAAAAGAATTGGGCTGTGTTGAAGTAACAGCTAACCTCAACAAGTAAGCTGCTGTGGGCTTCAATTCTGCTATCATGGATATCACAATTCTGAAGAAATATGATTATTTTAATAGAAAAATATAAATATTTCCACGCATATATTGCATGCTTATTGAAATGCTTCAAAACTGTTCAATCAGGTAATTCCAAAAGCCATTTAGAAACCCAGGACAGCTTGGGAATACTTACAGTTAAATAGAAGATGCTCATGTATGCTATAATTCAAATTTTAAATAACAAACTGATTATTATATTAATTGGACTTTTACATTTATGATGCGTGATTTCTGGAATGAAGATTGATAATGGAAGAGGAGTGTGTATGAACAGGACTGGAATCACAGTACAGGAGGGGAATGTAACCTTTTCTTTCCTGGTCTGATTACAAGGAGCGATTCATATTTCATATATTGCTCTTTGCAGCTGATTTGAGTTTTCCACTCAATGAAAATAATGTTGAAGACTGAGCTAGTCCTTAGAATTTTTCACTTACTAGGATGTTATGCAACATGCTGCTCTACGTGGTACTCTAAATTTAGTGGCTTACATTTTCAAAAACAAGTACATTAAATGCAAAGGTATTTATTTACTGGGCGTCAAGTCTTTTCAAAACTGAGCATTATTTTGTAAAGTGATAGCAGATAAGCCAATGGCAATCAAAATAGCTATGTCAGTGTCTACCATTACAAGTAATCCTTGCTTAACAATCACAATAGGGACTGGAAAATTGGTTGTTAAGCAGGGCAGTAATTATGCAAGTCAGCACGTGACTGGACCCAATTTTATGATGGTTGTTAAGTGAATTACCTGGTTGTTAAGCGAATCCAGCTTCAGCTGGACGTTTTTGCAGGAATTCGCTTAACTACATGATTCGCTTAATGACCAGTGATTCGCTTAATGACTGTTGTAAAAAAGGTTGCAAATCGTGATCACGTGATGGGGGTATGCGATGGATTGCAATGGTTGTAAGTGCAAGTATAGGTCATAAAGCACTTTTCCAAAGTCATTGTAACTTTGAACCGTCATTAAACAAACAGTCATTAAGTGAGGGCTACCTGTATATCTCAGAAGATTATTTATTTATTATTTATCATATTTATATAGCCGCCCATCTCACATAAAGTGACTCTTGCCACTAGCATCATGATAGATGGGCAGGCAGAGTGAAGACTGATGGCAATATTTATTTATTTGATGGTACTTAAAACCATCCCCAATTTCAGGGTATTCTGGGCAGGAAATATTTCATAGCGTGGGGGCTACCATACAGAAGGCCTATCATCTCACCCATACTCCATCAATCTCATGAAGAGAAGAACCTTTCGCAGCCCTCTGGATGACTGGATTGGAACAGTAGATTTGGCTCTGGCAAGCCATTTCCTGATGCACCCTAATATTTGCCTAATATTGCAGAACTAAAGATAGTGCACAGCTGAGGAGTATAGAACTATATGGAAGAATCCCAAAGCGCTAAAATATACTTCAGTGATTTGTTATTTGTCAATATTGTATGCATGGTAGCAAAATGTATACAAATAGGTATGAACTGATAGTTACTTAAAGGCACGCACCTGTTTGTGTGTGTGATTATTCACAATGTTGACCTTCATACCTGCAGAATGAGTATGTGATGGAATTGCAGCCTTCTGCTGTTATTGTGATAAGAGAAGAGGAAAAAGATAAAATCAGCATCAGGATACATCAACTTCTGACTTAATTTAAGGAAAATTACAAAAATGTGAATTGTTATTCTTTAGTGCTTCTAGTAATAAACAGATCAATTACTTATTTACCCAATTTTTGAAGCCTTAAAGCTACATTATTCTACAATCTTTTCCAATAACTGTAATAAAAGGCTTTTTAATATGGTATAGAAATTAAGCACATAATATTGTACAGGTAGAAAAGGAAAGCAAAACTGCAGGAATTGTTTTCTGTCCCATAGTTGTGCTCTGCTTCCAAGGTTTTTGTAAAGATTCTCAGAGAAGCTTCATTGCTTTATAGAATCATTACCCCAAACTTTTTCTGACTTTTAGTCAGACATTTGGAATCAGCCTGGTTTTATTTGTGAGATCTGATGACAAAACCCGGGAAAGAACACTGTACTTTTTACTGAAAAGCAAGCTTTAACTCAATCATCTATCAATCAGACTATTCAAAACAACCACTTGCTTTTTAAAACAAATTCTACATTTAAGACTCAATACATTTACCATAATCAATCAACCTCTGTGGAGGAGGCTGTTCTAAGGGCTTCTTCCCTAGAATGGAACTAAAAAAGTAGAAGGAATTGTTGGGATTTGTTTGACTCTACATTTTTAAGTTGACAATTTCTGGATTATAACTGAACAAAGAAGGAAGAACTGGATAAGCTTGTTAATATGTTGCAGAATGCCCTAAGCGTGAAGTGCCTGGCATAGAGACAAAGTAGATTGGTAAACTTCTAGCATGAAACTGGAGAAGACTAAAGTGGCTGAGCTAGTTCCTTCATCTGCTAATGGCAGGTAAGGCGGCATATGCATACTGCTAAGAAGTTATGTCAAGGTATTTCCACAAGCATTTTATTTACTGATTGATTGATTGTTAAACTTGTATGCTGCCCATCTCCCCCAATGGGTGACTCTGGGCGGCTCACAATAACAATTTACAAACAAACAATCACAATTTTGATACTTACATGTATATACCACCATTTCTGTGTGCACAATATACATTGTTTCTGTGGGTGAACTTAAAATTATAGGTAGTCCTTGGCTTACGACCACAACAAGGACTGGAAAATTCATTGTTAAGCAGTGTGGTCGCTAAGTGAGGCATCACGTGACCACACCCAATTTTACGACCTTTTTTGCCATGGTCATTAAGCGAATCACCAGTTAAGCAAGACATTACGTGACTTGCAACCTTCCATGCTGACTTCTCCACTTATTTTGCTTGTTGGAAGCTGTCTGGGAAAGTCGCAAATGGTGATCATGTGACTATAGGACATTGCAACCATCGTAAATGCGTGACAGTTGCCAAGTGCCCAAATCATGATCATGTGACCATGGGGACACTGCAATGGTAGTAAGTGTGAGGATTGTTGTAAGTCACTTTTTTCAGCACTATCGTAACTTCAAATGGTTGCTAAACAAATGGTCAAGTTAAGGGCTACTAGCATTGAACAATATAGCTTTGTAAACCAGATGGCAAGCTGATACATTTAATGAGTAATGCAATACTGATATTTTCAGAGTATCTTTCTGCTTCAAGAGATACAGTCTCTCTTCCCTTTTCTCTTTTATAGCACATTTAATGAAGTAAATGGAACCATCAGTGACATCTTATATCAAACTCATAAACATTGCCTCAGCGGGTAATAGCATCTAGCCAGTCTTGGCTGATCTTAGAAAGTTGTCAAAGGGGACAACCTGGGAATTGCAAAACTATTAACTAGATCTGAAAATAGACATGGGCCAGCTACTTCCATATACTGCCAAGAAAATTGCAAAGAGGTGATCACCAGGAGCCTAGCTCAACTCAAGGAATCTTTCAACTCAAGGAAACTTTCTTTAAAATAAAACACTGTTTTGTTTACTCAAGATACAACATAAATCAATGCTTTATATAACCTTTCATATAACCACAAGATTAAGCAAACAAGGCTCTTTGGATACTGCTTATACTGTCTTGATAAGAAC
This sequence comes from Python bivittatus, assembly GCF_059951505.1. Classification (NCBI taxonomy): domain Eukaryota; kingdom Metazoa; phylum Chordata; class Lepidosauria; order Squamata; family Pythonidae; genus Python; species Python bivittatus. Next base: position 34,412,879 of record NW_028277058.1, on the reverse strand, counting down.
TGAAGCCCAAAACAGCCACATAGTACCAAGTTGCCTGCTCTTGCTGAAACTTATGCAAGTGGAAAATATAGATTACAAATTTATCATATAAGTAATGCAGTTCTATGTAATACATATTACATTCTTACATATAGGTAAAAGAAATATCTGCATCTGCTATAAACTTAATTGCAGTAGTATTTCCCAAACACTGGGAACACTGCATAAGAAAAATATTATTTTACTATGGTGAACAATCCTGAAATGAGCAAATTCCTCACCTTTGATCTAGAGAACAGACAGCTAGACTTCTCATATGCATCGATTCTCTTATCATTACAAAAAAGTTGTAATTGTATATTCAGAACACTGGAGAGTGACATCCTTGCTCATCTGTTAAAAACTGAAGTCCCTGTCTTAACAGCTGAGAGATAAATCCAGTTCTAATCTAAAAGCAATCCACTGCTGAGACTTCTGTAACACTATCTTATTCTTTTTCAATAAATTTGGACCTGTTTCTGTCTGGTGTCAGGCCAGGATACAGTACAGAGAGCACTGGTCACGCTTGTTGATGACCTTTGGTGGAGCCACGATGGGGGTTGTGCATCCATCCTAGTGCTCCTTGATCTCTCAGTGGCTTATAATACTGTCAACCACAGTATCCTTCTGGACCAGCTGTGGGGGTTAAGAGTGGGAGGCACTGTGCTCAAGTGGTTCACCTACTTCCTCAGGTCAGTTCCAGTCAGTGTTGACAGGGGGGAGAGATCGTGTCTGCGGCCCCTCACGTCTGGGGTACCTCAGGGCTCAACACTCTCCTCTTCAACATCTACATGAAACCACGGGGTGAGGTCATCTGCCAGCTTAAGGTGTGGTATCAATGCTGATGATACCCAGCTCTGTATCTCAACCCCAAGTGGCACAGCTATCAATGTCTTGACCCAGTGTCTGGAGGCCGTTTAGGTCTGGATGGGGCAGAACAGACTTCAGCTCAATCCTACAAGACTGAGTGGCTGTAACTGTTTGGACCCCTTAGGTCAGGGATGTCACCATCCTTGGTCAAGACTGGTATGGAACTTGGGGTGTCCTTCTGGACTTGTAGCTACTGCTTGAAGAGCAGGTAGCAGCTGTGGCCTTTGCACAAGTACATTTTGTGTGCCAGTTGCACCCTTTCCTCGATCGGGAGACCCTTCAGACAGTTACTCATGCCCTGGTCACCTCATGCTTGGATTATTGCAATGAGCTCTACATGGGGCTGCCCTTGAAGACCACCTGGAAGTTATAACTGGTTCAAAATGCAGCAGCGCAAGCAGTAATGGGTGCACCTCAATGTGCCCATGTGTCACCACTGCTATGCAAGCTGCAATGGCTGTTAGTTGGCTTCGAAGTGCAATTCAACCTGAGACACCAGTTATATAGAGTTGTTTCCTAACGAGATGGGCGGTGACAAATTTGATAAATAAATAAAAATATCTAATTGTTTCTGCCTGCCCAGTGTGTTCCAGAAGAACGGGCGCGGTCCAGGTCCCCTCCATTAAATTTTGCCATCTTGTGGGGTCTAGGAAGTGTGCCTTCTCTGTTGCACCCCCCACCCTCTGGAATAGCATCCCCCTGGAGATAAGGATGGCGCCCTCTTTCCTAGGTTTCCAGAAAGGCTTGAAAACCTGGCTGTGGTCCCAGGCCTGGGGTTGATATTTGTCATTGCTTAATGGCCCCTATTTTGTTTTGTGGGTTTTCTTAGTAGAGTATTTTAGTCTGGGCTGCCTGTTGATTTTGTTTTTATGTTTTTTTAGTTTTGTACGGTACCCAGAGTCCACTGGAATTGGGTGGCCAATACATTTAAATCAATCAATCAATCAATCAATCAAATCTTGTTAAAAAACATTCTGCGAGAATCCTGATTTCAGTTGAAATGAGCGTCAAGAGTTGATACAAACTGCACTGTTACTTTCTCTAATATTTTTATTTGAAAAACATAAAGCCATTTCTCCCGAAGCCAGAAAACCAAGCTGGTGAATTAGGAATAACTTACTTGTATTGTTTTTGTGATCTTCACAGCAGGGCATACTGTTTCCACAATAGTGTTCACAGTGGCTGCAGTTGGAGCACTTCTTTTCAAACTAATTTTCTCTCTAGCATCAACAACTTTGGTCACCTTTTCAATACTCTGCTGTTTCCGGGAATTTAGCATCTCCCGGGCATCTTGAACTTTCCCTTTGATTTTGAACCTGGCATCTTTCTGAAGCAGTTTCTCCCTAGCATCTTTCACACCAATTTTGTGTCTGGCATCAGTAACACCAATCTTTTGACGTGCATCAAATGTCTGCTGAAAACCAACACTAGGTGCTGGTCTGCTTAGAAAGGTTTGCTGGATTCCAATTCGAGATCTGATGCCTCCAAAGACTGGCCTCATGTTCAGTCTGAAAGAGAAATGTCAGACATTAGTTATAGCTATTCAATATTTTTTTAAAAAATAACTGAGTAGTTCCAATTCATCACAGAAGGCTGAATGTATGCTGAAGGAATGGACAACAGAAATCAACAAATGGAAAAGATGAACTGGCCAGTAATATAAAAATAAGAAAGATGTGCCTCAAGAAAAGTTTCACTGAAGATGCAGAGTATGAAATAGAACTGACTGATGATGGATGGCAATCTGGGAAAAAAAAAAAAATTAGCCAGAAGAAGTGGGAAGACAATAGGAAAAATGTTGAGAGAATTAGGGACAAAAAAGAATCTGAAAGTATGAACTAGCCAAATCTCCCCAAACCTGAGAGTCTCTTCATTGTTGAATCTGCAGTTCCTATCTTTCTGATTTGCATGGCTCTCTGGAGAACATTATATGGCCTGATTTAGAGTTCTCAATGATGCCAAGAAAGTAATAGGATGGTGTGTTTTTGCTCACAATCCCAAGAAGTCTCTGAAATTGGTAATTGTTTAGGGTGTAAATGATACAGCCTATGTACACTATGGCTTTTCCAGAGATGCACTTCTTGGATAACATGTCAGCAAAATGTTTTTAGACGCCTCTACTGGAGCCTCCATGGAATACACTTTTTGCATTATACAGAACCAAGAGCCTCATTCCAAAAAGAAAAACAAAACAAAACCAGAGCAAGCTGCAGTAGGTAAAGATGGGGCTAACGGAAACCACCGCCTGAGACAGGGAGTCAACTGCTGGATACACTGGGGCTGGCGGCGGGGACCCCGAAAAGCTTCCTACTCAGCCCTCACATACCGCATGCTGTTTTTCTACCTGCGACCCGCGTGCCCCTCTCGCCCGGAGCCCCGCTCTCGCAGCCTTCCTGCGACCCGACGCCCCCTCACTACTCAGATTGGGTCAACAGAACCGAACTCTCTAGCAGGTTACGACTGACAAAACGACAAACCAATCAGAAGACAGGATGTCGCTCTGGGCGGGCCCTCCCTCCCGGACACAGCACGGATCTATTCTGCGTGCTACGATGGGGCGGAGGGAGCGGACCGTCGCCAACAACTGGGTTCCAGTCCCGTAGTTTCTCTGCAAGGCTGATAATCCTTTCAGCTCACCTCCCTTTTGTATTCACATTGACGCCACGCTTCCTGATCAGTTCATCCAAAGATAAGTCCGCCATATTTTCTCTAGGCCCGGAGAAAAGTCGTAGCGACCGAAGACCGGACATGAGATCCAACTACTTCCGGTCTCACACTGCTCCCTTTTCTCTCAGCTCTCGTCCCTGCGCACGCAACATTACGGCTTCTCGCGACTTTTGACAACATCACGCGTAATAAGGGGTTGGAGATTTTGTGGAGGTTAGCTTCCCATAATCCAAAGCGACAATTATTTTAATTTGCATATATAAAATGAGAAGTTGAATAAATAATTTTCCAGATTATAAGATTTGTTTCTTGATTACTGGGTAATCAGATACGTAACAGAGATTTCAATTGCTAACATCCTATTTCTTTGTCCTTACACCGTTCACCCTCACGTAGAACGGCTCTGTTGTCAACTACCTTTCCTTTTTAAAGATAGAAACAGTATGCCTTAAACTTATGAGTAAGGAAAATAACGATCCGGGGTGACGCCCGGGTCCTCACTAACAATGTGAGAAGAATTTTTGAGCGGGTACAGGTCGTCCCCGAGGTGGCCCGCCTACTTAGCGGGATGCCTGGGTGATCTGATCTGCCCGATACTGCTTTACCAAACTGTAAAAATAGCGTTTGTTGCCTTGTGGTTACCACCAGTGGCAAGGCTGATTACCACGGTGCATGGTTGCTGCAATACCAGTGTGCATGCCATTGAACTATTACGAGTTTGTCACTTTTAACGTTATGTACGTAATTATCTTGTATTTTTTAAAGTCTCTGGATTAGGTTACATGGAATATTAATCATAAATTGCATTTATATTAAAAGATTTAAAAAGTAAAAGTTCCAGTTTCTACTGACTTCAAGGGCAATCCAAATAGCCTTCTTAACAATGGCTTCTCACTGCGTTCTTTCAGGATCTATTTTAACTCTCTAGTTTTAGAGCCATACGAAGACAGGCCAACCAGTTCTCCGCTTTCCCCTGCCTCACTCCAACTTAAATCCTACATTTTTTGCACCTGATAAAGTGAGCTCAAGAAGTGCCTTATGCCTTTTAATAACAGTTAGAAAAGTGCTACCCAGCTCCTCCTGAGTTTTTGCCATTAGACAAACATGGCTCACCTCCTATAATGGGATTTCCTGGTGTTCCATCAAGTACTAACCTACTTAGGTTCTGGACAGCAGCCCAGGTCTGCTGGTATTGGGTGTGGTAGGAATTGGAGCATGAAAAACATTTACCATTCTCCAATTACTGTATACTGTCAGTAATAAATATCTGACCCTGGTTGAAGAGTTATCTATCCACCCATCCATCCCTTTTTTTAGAGTTTAACTACTTTCTCTCCAGTATGCACTGTCTATATATGTACACTTAACAGGGTAACCTTGTTCAATAGGCAAGACTTCGAATTTTTCAATTTAATGTGTGTGTATACCACTAGGCCATATTTTAGCAAAATTAAATTAACATAAATTCTCAACTGTAGCCTGCCCATTTTGCTTAAGAATGGTCTATGGTGGTGAACAGTAAATAAATCTTAATTAATTTGAGGGAAAAAAAAAAAAAGGTAAAGGCAGGTAAAAGATGTATCAAGTGCTGTTCATGGGAAACTACTACTTGGTTTCCTCTACATACAAGCAAACAAGCAAGAACAGCATTCATATTTTGCATTTTCTTGACCAGAATAGTGCCCAAAACAGCATGGAGAAAGCTTTTAAGTAACCAAGCCTCAAGTGTTAGAATTGTGTCACTGTTGCTACTATAACTCCCCTCCCCCAAAGGCTTTTCTTTGCCCATAAGAAGTGCACTATCTAGCACAAGAACCAATTAGTTTTTTTCCACCCTTTAGGATAGTCTTACTACATATGCTACAACTCATGCTTCACCTGTTTATGAAAATTAAAGCAAACCAACAGAAATAGTTTAATTAAATGAAGCACAGGTACTGACAGAAATAGAAAGGGGAAAAGTGAGAGATTTGGAAAATGAAAGGACATTGATCAGAAAATTAACATGCTCTACAAATTTAACTTGAAAAGCAGTGACAAGTGTCTGAGGAGAAATCTCATTCTGTCATCTCTGAAAGGAGCCTGTGAGATGAGACTAAAGAGAGTACAGGCACTTCCCAGGTTAAGAATGTCTGAGTTATGGACAACTCATACTTACGAACAAGCTGCCTGTTACAAAAAATGGTGGTTGGCATTCTCCTACCTGGAGCTGATGAACTGCTGAAGCTGTTTTTATGAACTGCTGAAGCCGTGCATTTTTAATATACAGCCTGTTTTCAATGATTCATGAAAACATTGTGTGGCTTCAGCAGTTCGTTGGCTCCAGGAAGGAGAACGCCAACCACCACTTTTTGTAACAGGCAACCTGTTCATAAGTTCAAATTCTGACTTACATACAAATTAGAGTTAAAGACAGGTTTAGTTACAGAACTTGTTCTTAACCCAGGGACTGCCTGTATCAGCATTACTATTATTTAGAAGCCATTCTAAAACATTGTCACAGATTTTGATGTGTGTGTGTGTATGTGTGAGAGAGAGATTTTACATTTCCCTTTTACATTTTCCTCTCTCACTAGGCAGCATGAAGGGTATCCTGAAGGCAAAGTATTAAGAAAATGGATAGATTTTTCTCACCTTTTTAATACTAGAGCCCATGATAATTCAATGAAACTATATTGTAGAACATTTAGGAAAAGGTATTGCTTCAGACAGTATGAATTTGCTTCTACTACTTGTAAAGGTCACCAAAAAGAGACAGCTTTCGAAGATTATAAGAATGTGTAGTATAAGGCTATCAAAAGCTATTCTGGAATGATGTCAGTATATTTCTTCCAGAAGATCACTTCAAACTAGAAATATGATACTATGAATGCAATATGCAAGTAATATGTATTCCTGATATACAGAAAAAATGTCTAATTCATTAATGTGCATCTTGTATATGGTCACATTTAGCTTACATCTTGAACATAGCCTATCCAAACAAAACACACATATTATTTGCTACCTACTAAATTCAGAAAACAAAAATTTAAACAAGAAAAGGAACACGCAGGATTATTAATTGAACCAACTAGCAGTCCCAGTTCATGGAATGTGTTTTAGAGTTGTTAAATATTCTGATCTATGGCCATTACACCAAATCCTTAGAGTTGTTGAATAGATTAATCTAAAAAACCAAAAACAAAACCAAAAACCAAAAACAGTCACTGTCATGAGTTAAGAAGCAAGTTGAACTACCATCACCAAGGTCAAAAATTAAGTATTTTTAGAAGGATGTGATGAAAATGCTGTCTCTATCATTTGCTATTAATTCTACAAAACTATACCTTCACCCAATTATATTATTGTTATTGAAAAGAAATATTCTACAAACTCATTTTCTATAGCAACAGTATATTGGATGTATTTCTTGGTGGTAAAAAGTTTTTTTTTTAGAGACAACTTATTATTTACTGGGATATATATATTTAAAACAATAATGGATTGTGTAGATCTTGATATTGTTGTGCAAAGCACTATATTCTGAACAAGGGTGTGTATCTATTACTGAAAAGATTTTTATATCTACACTGTAAAAATTCCAAGTATGTATTTTTTCACTATGTAAATTTAAAATGCCATGATAGCCCTGATTAACATATTAGTTAACTATTAGATTGATCAACTAAACATCATTTTACTATAATGAATTCTGTACTTATCATTCCAAAGAATTTTAAAAACAAAACTTGTTGGGATTAGTTAATGCATCTAAGGACAGTAAGGAAAGAACAAAGTTAGTTTGCAGAAGTTTCACTGATAAAAGAGTTTCACAACTTTGAGGAAAAGAAAATTCTTCATAATTACAAAAGCTATTAACCCCCCCACACACACACACACACGAGAATCTGATTGAAGCAGTTTCAGCTCTAGATCAGATATTAAGTAATTGTGATAAACTAATGGAAGGTAATGTATTAATACATACTTGGGGTGCTGAAGCATATTTATCCAATAGTATCTTTAACAATAAATTTCTCTGCTCTGCCTAAAATATCTGTTGAGCATGTCTGTTGAGAATGTCAGTGCACAATTTCAGTTGTTACAACTTACCTCCTCAAAAAAAGCTGGTATTTCATATGTATAGAAATTAGTTACATAAAGTATTTTAGTTTCATAAACATTTTCAATACATACATGAACACATATGAAATATTAACTTCCAAATAAATAAGAGATAAATTTCCAGATTTAATTAATAAAAAACATCAATGTTAGAAGCATGCACTTTAGTTGTTAAGAGGGAGTGGGAACACACAGCTATTTCACTGGACAAAACTGTTATTTTTTTGCTTATTTTATTATTGTTTGTTGTTTACAATTAAGGATGTGCAGTTAACACACCACAAGAAAAAACAGAAAAATCATTATGAAAGAAAAAACGAATATACCGAACACAGACCAATCAATGGTACAAAGATATGGGACTGGCTTTGATTTCAAAGTTTCAAAAGAAATTTTAAAAGAGTGAAATGCAACAGCTGTTTGTCTTCCAAGTCTAAAGAGGCGCTGTAAAGATAAAATAAAATTTAAAAGTTGCCATTTTCTTTAGCACATGTCCCCAACCTAAATATTGCCAAACATGTTTAGTTCTCAGGAAGGAACTGAGAACACAATCTTATTATGGTGTTAATAAAAGCCTGGAACCCACTCAACCTCTTTAAAAATGACTCAGTGCTGCTGTTTGACAGGAATAAAATTAGAAGAGCTTATAAAGGTCTGAAAGCATCCAAAGCAAAAAGCACAATATAGTTTTGTTCACTATAACCTGTATTGAAAAGGAGAATAAAACATTGAGATCTATTATGTTGGTACATAAAACTGGTGTCTCGAAGATAGATCTTTGAAAATATGTCTTATAAGTTTACTGGAGAAGAAAAAAGGAAACTGCTTTACTTATTATCAATTGAGTTATCATCAATGGAAAGGGATCAATTCAGACTTCATTATAACCATTTTTATACACTGTACATCTATCCTAGTTGGATAAGCATGTGGAATTGCTCACTGGTGTCCCTTTTAATAACTGTAAACTAAACCACAGTATGCAACTTCATAGGAAGCTAAAGGATCAAGTGAATGTACAGCCAGTTATATTTCTCCTGCTTCACGCTCCTCTGAGCTCCTCCTGTCTTCTGATCGACCATTTGCACTTTCATAAGAACGCTTCCTTTCTTTGCAGTTTCGATCTCTTGGTGATTTTTCTCTGGGGCAACTTTCTTTGTCACGTGATGTTCTGTTACGATCTCTGGTTCGTTCTTGATCTCTGGAAGATCTTTCTTTTGACGATCTGAAAAAAAATTAATGCATCTGAAAATATATATTACTTTTACTTGGTTTTAACTTTTTTTCAGCCTACCAGAGCATAAAACAGTATAATTATCACTCTGTATCATTTCCAAAATTAGAAGGGAAAGAGCATGGTATTAGTACAGAGCCTAACATAATTAGATTTATCAAACTGAATCCACTACTCTTATTTTTCAAGAGTGTAAAAGTTGAAAAAGTCAAATGGTTGCTGTCTAGTGTATTTTTCTTGTAGTAATCAAAATCAGTGTGGACACTATTGTGGAAAGTGTTACCAATGTACAGAGAGCTTCAGCTACTATGATGTAGATCTGCAGTGCCACAGACTCTTAACTTACATTATAGTTAACATGTTTATAAAAGTTAAAGCTGAACTTGGAGATCGGACCTGAACTTTTGACTAACTGAATAAACAGGCAAAAGGTTAAAAGAAAATATGGGTTTTAAAATGTGATTTGAAGGAAGACTGAATGCTGAAAAAATGCCTAAGACTTGAGTTCACCAGAGACTGGCTTGTAAACAGAAATCAAGAACTACAATCACAATTACATAGCCAAATTTAATTGTATCAATTCTGGTAACACTGAAACATATTTCTACAGTCCTGAAGACCTTAGTTTGTTAAATTTGTTCTCCAGGTATTTACTTTATTACCTAATTGAATTAGGTAAATGAAGGCCAAACACATTCTGAATATAAACACAGGGCATTTAAATGAGTTGAAATTATCCAGGACTAAATAAAAAGATCCAAAGTAGAATTCAATACTAAAAATAATTGCTAAACTAAACATAAAAAAGTTATTAACCAAAATCATGCTTGGGAATTGAAGATTTAGACTATACCCTTGTACTCAGTTTTGGGAATGCCAATGAATTTATTGGTGTTCCCTTCCAAAGAGATAAACATAGAATTCTATATAAAATTCTTAAATTCTACAAAAAAACTTGCCACAAAATCTCTCTAGAATTCCATGTCAGTCTGTTCCATTTCCCATGTTCTTCCAAATGACCTAGTTTTCTGTTGACAAGTAAGCATATTAACTTCTCACTGGGTTATGAGAATGGGGGTGGGGAGAGAGAGTTTTGTTTCCTTAGGTTTCTTCCCACTTCTGCAAATCTTGTGATTCTTCTGCTGATACTTATTGGTTATAGCTACCTTAAATCAGCACCTGAGTTAACTATAATTAAAAGCTTTTGAAGCACACAGTTCCAATGCCTCTATAATAAACAAAAAGAAAAAAAATCAGCTACTGTTGAAGATAGGGTGATCGCCTAGGTGTAATCTTTTCTGTTCAGAAGTTAACAAAATGCCAACTACTCTAACTGCTCATTAAATTTTTACCTTTTTTTGGAACTGCGTTCTCTGCTTCTGTCTCTGGAGCTATGCCTGCTCCTCTGGTGACTGCGGCTCCGGCTGCGACTAGTAGAGCGAGATCTATGACGATGTCGCTTTTCACGGGACCTGGAACGGGTTCTTTTCTTTCGTTCACGTGAGGATGACCGAGATCGATGTCTACGGCGATCACGGGATCTAGATCTGAAAAAAGATTCATAGTGGGTGAGAAGAAATCCTCAACAATTCTATTAATCCCTACAAGGAAGATCTCTTACTGGATCAATCTCTTTTGTCAAGAGTTTGAAAACTTTAGAGACTGCTGGAATGCTTTACATGAGATAAGCAGCCATCTAATATTGAAGTTTAGGAGTCACAATAATGATTAAGAACAAATATATGCAATCACTCCTGTTACAAGCCACTGGCAAGAGTGCAACAGATACACCCTAGTACTAAGCAAAGACACATCACTGAGGAATTTCTAACTTAAAATAAGTCACAAATAAGTTGAAATAGAACATCTTAGATCTAGGTGTAAACGAACACTTCCACTGGTTTAAAAACAGCAATCAATTCAACTAAACAGCAGATGACAGGAGCTAGATAATTTTGGCTGATCTTGTACAAGCTAAGAGTCAGATCTAACTAGTACTTGGAAGAAAGACCATCAGGAAATCCCAGGACTGTTGGCAAAACCTGGACATTCAAAAAAAAAATCCCAAAAGGTAGCAGTGGCAAACCAGTTCTGTTCTATTATCAAGAAAAATACTTGGAGCATGCATGTAGTTACCAGGAGTAAAATGTGAGTCTTAAGAAATCTGTATCGTATCTTCTGTTTTAAACTTCAAGTGACATTTGGAAGAAATGTGGCCTACCACCTTATCAAAACCTTTAAAACTCAAGATTAAGTATTAACTGTTATTATACCTACAATGTCAATTAAAATATTTACTTTTGATTTGATTAGCATTGCTAACCAAAAACGTCGTAATAAAAATTTCGAGCAACAAATAGATATACAAAATGCATATGAGGGACAGTAGCAGTACTACCAGGATAATGGGTGCCTAGAAGGCAGTTGGCATTTGTAGCACCCCAGCCTTTTTATTTCACTACTTCTAGGGAACAAGAGACCTACTGAAGGACAGGAGCTTTAAAAAAGGTAACCCTGTCTGACCTCATTAAAACAAACAAATTCTATTTTAAGTATGGCTGTTTTCATGACAATAAACACAGTGATGCTCCTTCTCAGAAAACAGATGGCCTCAGAAATAGATTTCAGGGACAGATTTCAACCTGTTTTGGAAGACTAATACTCTGGGGGTAGTCTTGGATTGAGGTTTGCACTTGGAAGTTCAGGCAGCAGTTTTGACAGGATCTTTCAGCCATCAACTTGATGTGTCAGTTTTATCCATTCCTGGTGGCATCAGACCTGGCTCCAATAAAAGTTGCCTCAGTTACATCAAATCAGAAGTGCTCAACTTGATGCTACCTTTGAAGAGTCTTCAAAAACTACAGTTGGTTTAAAATGCAGCAGTAAGTGCTCTCTTGCTGGACTATAATTCACCAGTACCGTACGGGCTGCACTGGTTACTAGTTTGCTTCTAGGTCCAATTCATAATGCGGTGTATAACCTTTAATGCCTTAGGTCCCAGACACCTTAGGAACCCCTCTTTCCAAACCTGCTTATGGGCTCCCTGAAATCTGATGAGGTGTCAATCTCTATGTTCCAGCTGTGGCAGAAGACAAAATAAAAGACCTTCTTAGTGGCTGGACCCATAATATAGAAATCCTAGCTCAAGAAGATAAGCTGGCACTCCCTCTAGTGGGTTTTTCATTTTTAGGAAGGCATTCATATCCATAGGCAATGTAAGTTTTAGAAGATCTGCATCTGCCTATTTTGTAAGTTTTATTAGATTTTTAAAAAACGTTTATAGGCTTTATTTTTAAAAAAACACTTAAAACTGCATACTATTTTAAATACTGTAAGACACCATGAATGATGTATGTAAGTTAGAAATATAGGGTAGAGATTTAATATAATGGCCAGAGGGGTGGGGAATCTACATCTATCAAACAGTGCATGAATATCAGTCTCATAATCTATGAGCAACTAAAACATGTGAATTGACTCTAACAATATATGGAGGGCCAGCATTTTCATTTCAGTTTTCAAAATTTCCTCTGACTTACAGAATTGTCTAAAGTATTTACTATAGTTAACAATGTAAATATCATAGTACAAAGAATCAGAAGGGGTTTTCTCTAAGGAAAACCTTTCTTAATATTCAATTGTTCATATTCAAAGGGAAAAAAACACATCTCACCTTTTGGGGTTCTTGCTATGGGAACGAGATCTGAAAATAAAGAGAAAATAAAGATGAATTTATAAATTGTAAATGGAATTATCTTCTCCGCTATCAACATGTCTCACAGAACATAACCACAGACATTTATAAAAATTGAGGTTTTACTTGTTCAAATGGCTCAAAATAATTATTCCAGGGAAGCTTGTATGTAACAATGTATCAAATGGTTTATCTCACATTAATACTGATATAAATAGATGGTTAAAAATCCTAATGAACTTATTGGGAAAGATAAATATAAAAATGAACATTATTTCAAGATTGTTATATGTATTTAACATATTCATATCAACATATTTCAGTGTTAAGACTTTTAAAGTATTTCAGACAAATAATAAATTAAGAAATCCCCTACAGGAAGAACCACCCCCTAGATTTTATCTAGTTTACAATTAACATACGATGGTGAGGTTTAACCTGATTTTCAAATTTATTGATGGGTATTTAGCATATTTTAAATGGAAGTGACCAAGTTGAAAAAGCCATTATGCGGACAATTAGAAAGTTATTATTTGTCCCTTTTGATATCGTGGCAGGGGCTTGTTTCCATTTTTAGCTATAATTTTACTGTATTTCTTGTAAGGCATATTTGGAAATTGATAGGACATATGCATAATTTTCACTCTTATTCACATGATAAATGTATGTATAGGGGTAATTCCAGTTTGAAAACTACAGGTAACTTTTTTAAGAGAGGGGATCATTAACTAATATTAACAATAATTATTTACATCATTTAAGTTATTGCAAGAGAAATTTGGATTGTTCAAAACTGCAAAATAGAAGTACAGTGGTACCTTGGGATACGAACTTAATCCGTTCCGTGACTCTGGGCGTATCCCGAGTTGGTCGTAACCCGAAGGAAATTTCCCCATAGGGTTCAATGTAAATCCGGTTAATCCGTTCCGCCCTCTGAATTTGGTCGCACCCCGAGGCAAATTTCCCCATAGGGTTCAATGTAAATCCGGTTAATCCGTTCCGCCCTCCGCCCGAATTTGGTCGCAACCCGAGGCAATTTCCCATAAGGTTCAATGTAATTACCGTTAATCCGTTCTGGCGTCCACGGACCACACGGAAAGTGGCCGGGCGCGGCGTGGTGCGGCGCGAAAATGGCCGGGTGCAGCGCGGCGCGGTGTGAAAATGGCCCGGCGCGGCGCGAAAATGGCCCGGCGCGGCGTGAAAACAGCCCGGCGCGGCGCGAAAACGGCCGCGGACCACGCGGCAGGGCCGGAAAAACAGCCGCGGACCACGTGGCACGGGCGGAAAAATGGCCGCGGACCACGTGGCACGGGCAGAAAATGGCCGCGGACCACGTGGCACGGGCGGAAAATGGCTCGTACCCCGAGGCGGAGTTCGCAAACCGAGGTAAAATTTTGGGGCCAGAGCTGGTCGTAACCCGAAAAATTCGCAAGCAGAGGCGTTCGTATCCCGAGGTATCACTGTATATTCAATTAAAGCGCTTCATTTCACAATTTGGTCTAGGAACATTAGCATGATATAAAGTTCTACTATTAGCATTTACATGTGTTTTGGATCATTCTAGATTTACTAACTAATCTAGAATGGACTGTTTCAAATCCATAGACAATTAAAAAGAGTATTGCTAGGGTGGATGTTAGCTACTTCCAAAAAAACTGAAGAAAGTTGGAATACCCTGTATTAGCAAGTTAATGCTTAATGGCCTTAAAGAATATTAAGTATGACTCTTATGAACTTAAAAGGAGATTAATTCAACAAAACCCCTTTTATTTTACCGGTCACATCAGAGAATGTTTAAAAGGTTGCTTGTCAACCTCAGAATGCAGGAAATATAAAATGATGGAGGGAGCACTTACCAAATGACCTGGACTTCTCCCACTATTGTCCTGTTTTGGTTTAATGTCCATAGATTTGTTAACATAGTTTTAAGAGGAGTAATATGGTTGAGAAAGAGCCAATGTAGTGTAGTGGTTAAGATGTTGAACCTGCACCAATGATGCCAGGTTCAAATCCATACCCACTGTAACTCTTTTCCAGCCTAACTTGTCCCACAGGGGTGTTGGGGGAAAAGAGAGTTCATGTATGTTGTCTTGAGCTCCCAAATAGATAATGTGAATGTGATTTTGAATTGTACACCAATCAAGCATGGGGTACAGCAAAATTATTCTTTTACCATAGAAAAATAACACTACTCCAGATGCATAATCTTGGACTGATTGTATCTGTTCATTCTCTGCTTATGAACTGGCTGTGAATTGATATAATGAAAGATGACCAACAGTATTCTGTGTTTAATGCTGTCTAACAGCTGAGTTGCTTCCCATATGTATTATAATACGCTCTTGCTCTTTTTTCTTTCCCTCTTTATATGTTTTTTCCTCTTTCATTCTGTATACCAAAGGAATAAAAATAAATCTAGAAGTCATACACTAATGAAAACATTCAAAAGTCTACAGTATATGCGTACTTTAATTCATCACAGCAGAGCATTTCGCATGTAAGGGCAAAGTTCACATGGAACATATTTAAGTTTTCAGTTTTATTTTTAGGAGCAACTTGAAGCTGTGGGATCAATTTATAATTACAGGTAATCCTCAACTTATGACCATTCATTCAGCAACCATTTGAAGTTACAGTGGTTCTGAATGGATTTATGACCTGTGCCCAAAGTTACAGCTGTTGCAGCACCCCTGAAGTCACGTGATCAAAATTTGGGCGCTTGGCAGCCCACTCGCATTTATGACCACAGGGGCACTTCCACCCCCCCACCTGCCAATCTCCCCCCCAATCTCTGCCCCTTTGGCCACCCCGCACCTTGCCTTGCAAGCATTCGTCGGAGAAGCTGAGTCAACCCCCAGTGCTTTCCCATTGGGTTACCTGCTTCCAGCCTTCCCCAGTGGCTAGCATTATTTGAGTTCATAGGAGAAACTGAACCATGACTGCTTTTCACTTTTTTTTTGCAGCATGAAAAGGCACCAAAGAGCATTTGTCTTGGGAAGCATCTAGCAGGAGTTGAATATGCACCCAAGCATGGCCTTTAAAGACAAGCACTCTCCCCTTGCACAGGGAGATAAAGAAGGCGGTGGCAGTCCCTGAAGAAACAGAACCATATGTGGGAGATGCGTTTGCTCTGCTAGCAATCCCCGTTTGCATGCTTGTTGGCTGCAAGGAACCCAAAGCCTGAACCCTCTTCCAGGTCTTTCTTCCAAATTGGAGGGTTGGATGGAGGGGAGGAAGCATGGAGCTTGGGCTTCTATTCAGTTTGCCTCATTGCTTCGAGTCTTCCTTTGGAACCAGATGCTTTTAATGGGGAAGCCATTGCCTGCAGACTTAGACTAACAATAAGGTTGGAGGGGGGTACTGCTGCTTTTATCCTGGAAAAACCCAACAGGTGAATGAGGGTTGGGAACAGGTGAGGAGGCGCAGGGAGGAGCGGGGTGGCAAAGTCAGACCCCAGTTTGGCTCAGTTCTGCTGGATCCTTTCCTTGCAATTCCTGGGCAGTTCTGAAATGAGATGGCTTTTTGACACGCCGCAGCTCAGGGGTTGCTTGCCGCCCCGCATGGCAGGGTGCAGAGTGGCCAAAAGGGCAGAGATGCAGGGGGGAGACAGTGGGTGGGAGGAGTTGGAGGCAGTCCCTTATCTTATTGAGGCTTGGGCTGGGAGGGACCAAGCCCAGAGTGGCTTGGATTGGGGTGGGTACTTGCTTAACGACAGCAACCGGGAGTGCCAGGATTGCTATCACTAAGCAATGCGGTCATGTGACATCTCGCTTTACAACCACATTGCTTAGTGACAAAAATTCTGCTCCCAATTGTGGTCATAAGTCAAGGACTACCTGTATGCAGGAATCTTAATTACAAAAGCAAGTTCAAGTAGACTGTTAATAAAACATGTTAGTAAATCATAGTAGAGTTCCACCTTCTTAACTTCTCTCTTTCTTCTTTCTCCCTTTCTTCTCTCCGTTTTAGACGTTCCTGATTTCGTTTCTCCTGTTTGTCAGCCACAATTCTCTGAAAAGCATTTTAGAAATAAATATAATTTTAAGATCAGCAATACCAAAAGTAATGAAATATTGAAATCTGAAATACTGAAACATTTTGTAAACCATTAAGAATATATACTTATAAAACATAGTTACTTTTCTTACCAATTAGGATTCTTATCTTAAAGTCCAGAGATAACAACATATTGATTTTAACCTTGATCAAATAAACCAACTTTATATTCCTTCCTTTTACTTTTAACAATCTTGATTTTTGTCCCTTCAAATAATGTCCTAGAACTTGATTTCTTTACATTTTTTCTTTGTCCCTTCTCATTAAATTCTTTAAAGCTTTAACAAGCCTCTTTTGTAAAACCAATGTAGGAAAATTATCCAGGTCACTCTCTTGGTTTGTTATTTGCATATTCCTTTTAACTGTTAAGACATCAGCCTGCTTCTTTTGTATGTCCAGTGTAGCATCTTTTTCCGTATCATTCTTGTAGTCTGTCATTTTTAAAGCCATTTTCAGATCAGTCCCAATATTGTCAGGTAAAACTTCTGGTTCCATTGTTCAAAAATATCCTTCAATATGTCCAATTTTAAAATATTTTGCTTCATTCTGTATTAGTAAGACAAATTTAAGTGTTCTTTTCCTTTAATTGTAATCTTTAGTTCCTTCTGGTTCCCTCTAGTGTCTAACCTTCAAAGTCTTATTCTATTATGTTTTTTTTAAGAGAATCCAAAATAAAAACATTTTCCCACAGGAAGGATTCTTATAATTAATTCCAAAACCTTATTTCAAATCCATATGGACCCTTAGTCTGTTTGTAACTTTCCAAAACCAAAGTTCTAATCACACTTTTGCTGTTTATTCCAAAAGAATTTTTTTTAAGTCCTTAAACTTGTATTTAAAACTTCTTTTGCTAAGGATTGAAAGAAACTCACCCAGTGCTGTAAAACTTGTTGATCCAAAGGTTCCTAATAGCTGAAAAGCAGTTAACAAGCAATTTCCAAAAGTGATTAGAAAAAATGCTGGCATGAATCTTTTTCATGGTCCCTTAGTCTCATGTCCATCCATTAAATCCACTTGCAGTGCTGGCCTAACCCTTTATTTTCTAGAAGATTTACAACCTTCCAAATCTACTGTTGTTGAGTATTTCTTGTCCTTCCCTCATGGATCAATTTAAAAACTGCTCTGCTCCTTTTTGGTATTACATACCAGCTGCCTAGTTCCATTTCAGATCAAGAGAAACTTTTTTTTTGTCCCCAAAAGTTCCCCAGTGTCTAACATATCTAAACTCCTCCTGTTGGCACTAGGATCTCCTCCACATACAGGCAGTCCCCGGGTTAAGAACAAGTTCTGTTCCTAAGCCTGTCTTTCACTCAAATTTGTATGCAAGTCAGAACTTGGACTTACAAATGGGTTACCTGTTACTAAAAATGGCGGATGGCATTCTCCTTCCTGGAGCCAACAAACCACTGAAGCCCCGTGATATTTTCATGAAGCGCTGAGAACAGGCTATATACTAAAAAGGTGCGGCTTCAGCGGTACATGCAAACATTGCATGGCTTCAGTGGTTTGTCAGTTCCAGGAAGAATGCCGCCTGCCATTTTTAGTAACAGGCAGCCAGTTTGTAAGTATGCCTTAAGTCAGACATACTTAACCCAGGAAGTGCCTGTACTGAGATCCCTGAGCTCTGCCTATTTAATTGACCCTGCACATGAAACAAACAGCATTTCTGAAAACACAACCCTGAAATTACTAGATTTCAGTCTGTTACCTAGTAGCCTAAGAAGTCTATATTTGGCTGCCTGACATTTCCCAATGTCATTGATGCCAATGTATGCCATGACCACTACCATTTCATTTCCCCAGCACTACTGTCAGCCTTGTGAGGTAGACCAGGCAGGAAGCATGGCCAGATGAGCTAATGCTACTTCATTGTAAGGTTACACTAACAGAATTTGGCAAGTCTGAATGTACATTTCTCCCCATCCCCTTTATAGACCAAGAAACTAAGGATGGCCCCTTCTGAATCACTTGTCCTCCCCACATTTCTGCTGTTGGCTAAGTTGCCTTCTATCTGACTATTCCCTTGGCTGTGTCTCTTCTTCCTGTCTCCTGAGGTCATTCCCACATACCATTACAACTATCCGGTAGATTAGCCTGCTAACAGGTGACATCTACAATCTTTGCCCCAGGCAGGAAAGTCACCAAGCAATCAATGCATTTGTCACAATCCCATATATAAGTATTTCTAATGATCAATTGATTTATTATGTGCCAGCAAGTTGTTTTTGACCATATAGATAGATTTTCTCCCACAAAACAAAAAGCTCTGTGCTTCCTGAAGGACTATTTTTGGTATAAGATGGGGGCTCATCATCCAAGGACTGCAATTCTCATATAGGAACATCTTCCTCATCTTCACAATGTTCTCCTTCCCGAAACCCTCATTCCACCTGACAGCAAGACAGCTATCACTGGGACAAAGTTAGCATATCCCAAAAGGTCCTGTCTACATACTTCTCTGTTTCTCTAAGTACAGTGGTGCCTCGGGTTACGAACGCCTCTGCTAACGAACTTTTCGGGTTGCGACCAGCTCCGGCTGCAAAAATTTACCTCGGGTTACTAACTCCGCCTCGGGTTACAAACCGGATCCGCGGCCATTTTCCGCTCTGCTGCATGGTCCGCGGCCATTTTCCGCCCGTTCCACATGGTCCGCAGCCATTTTTCCGCCCCTGCCACGTGGTCTGTGGCCGTTTTTCCGCCCTGCCATGTGATCCGCAGCTGTTTTTCCGTCCTGCCGCGTGGTCCGCGGCTGTTTTTCTGCCCCTGACGCGTGGTCCGTGGACGCCGGAATGGATTAACGGTAATTACATTGAATCTTATGGGAAAATTTGCTTCGGGTTGCGACCAATTCGGGTTGCGACCAGAGTCACGAAACGGATTAAGATCGTAACCCGAGGTACCACTGTATCTCTAGTTCAGCCACTTAGTTCCAAGAGAATGGACTTGTTCCTCAACAGCCAAGTGCTGATTGCAGTGAATCTATCATTAATGCCCAACAGGCAAAGAGATATATTTGACACTCTATATGATAAACTAGAAAGCATCTTGTCCCTTGTTGGAGTTCTACCTCCATGATAGTTATTGCTGGCAACTTGATATTCTCCCTTAGGAACTGTTTAACTTAAAAGAGAGCCCCTAGGTTATACGTTTTTACAGGGTTTGAAGCCCTGGTGTTCTTAAAACAGTTGCTTAGCCTTTGAAACTGGGAGGTCACTGTGCTTCTTCCCCATTCAGGTCCCCCTCAAAAAACACTTGTCCTTATCAATTCCCCTGTTCACTCACCCTGGTCATGAGCTCCCAACTCTCTTTCCGCATTTTAAAGGTGTTGTCTAAGACTGTTTTTGGCCGAGAAATGTGACTCTACCCATTAGCTAATCTCTTTATCACTAACTCAAGTGTAGCTGCAAGCCCATCTCCCAGACCCTATGCTTAGCAAGCTGGTGAACATATCCCAATTGGGCAGAAAAAAACCATATATATCCTCATTCAATTGCCAAACTACTCTCTTCACTTGTAATTAACAGCCCCACAAATTTCCCAGTCTGTACCTATTTGCCTTTCTGTTCTCTCAATCTGGTTGTGAGCACCCAACTCTCTGTCTCTTCTTTGAAGAGGACACTCAAAGTTGATAACATGCCACACTGACAGGCCATATCGTCTACATTATGAATGCAGTATATGTCATCATTTTTGGAACTACACTTCTACACCTCTGACCTAGTGGCTTAAATATAAATCCAAGTTAATTTCCTGTTTGAAAGGCAGTGAAGGGCTATTTATACTAATTCATTTTTGAGGAAGCTCCTTATTTTCAGTTGTATCATATTAACTTCAAGTGTGGTATCAATAGGACATTATTGAAGTAGTCTGACCATTAACAGTTCATAAGAGTTTGAAGAGAGCAATATATACCTACCCTTAGTTCTTCAAGCTTTTCTCTTATTTCAATAAAACCCAAGTGCAATTTTCCTCCAAAATGATCAGCAAGCCGCCTGTCATTGTCATGTAGGCCAAGATAGGCTGAGCACACTTCACAGACCCGTAGCTTTTGTTGCTGGAAACTGGAAGCAGGCATAGAATTCCTGTACACTTCCTGGAAGATGCATCATAATATGTCTCTTAAATCATGAATAACACACATTCTTAATAAATACAGAATCAGGAATAGATAATTGATTTGGCCCTCTGTATGTATTTGTTTTCCTGATTAAAATGAAACAAACAAACAAAAGGTATTATAGTGGTAATCACTGCTACCTATAAAAAACAAAAACAAATACTTTCATTTACTTTCATTTCTTTCAAAGAGAAACATTTTTGTTCAGGATAGTAACAGCCATGTCCCCTTAAATGTACTGTAAGTTGTAAGGGGTTACAGCAGGCTATTCATCTGCACTGTTTCTTTCCCCCTCCCCTTTACAAAATGTCTTTTTCCAACTGAAACAATATTTTGTGGCGAATGAAGACCATTGAGTATGCTCCACTTTTCTATGAATTTTTTAATCTTTCTAGTATTAAGGAACTTTGTTCAGGAATATAGCTAGTGATATTACGGAAATATTCTGGCATATAGAGGGATTTCATTCTCTCTGTGCAAGGCTTCAGGAAGGGAAAGAAGTAGCAGAAGTCCATTATGCCTGATAAAAATTGAGATGAGCCAGAAATAAATAAATAAAATAATGTTTAACAATTATAGATTTACTGAAATTTTGAGAACTATGAATATAGCTTAAATATCCTTTTAGTTATCAACTCCGTGAATAAGAACCTTTATTTTAATTTGGCCTTCCAGGACTAACTAAAAGAAAATATTTTTGTACATAATCAGATTACCTCTGCTTCTCTTTTCTTTGCCCTTGCTTTCTCTACTTCATCCATTACTTTCTGAGACTCTTCCACATTTCCATCAGCTCCAAGTTGTTCAACTTTAGCAAGCAGTTTTCCAATTTCCTCATTTAATTCATGGACTCTTTCAGCCTTTCAAAGAGAAAAGCAATATTTATAATTATTAATATCACTAATATTCAGTATGTAGAAGTCATGTCAATATAAAGCAACAAGTAAAACATGCAACAAAATGTTGCAGTATGAAATGCTTCTGTTCAAGCCAGCTAGCTATGCTCTCTTCCAGGATACACTGGCCTATTATGCTATGAGCGTTATGTACAGATTTTGAACAACAATAAATAGAAATTCTTATGCAGGTTGCCTGTAGTGCTTTGATTCTTTAGAATTTAAAAAAGGAGCAACAATATTTCAAAACTTTCAATACTGAAAATGAATTAATATTCAATTAATATCACTGTGGCATTGGAGGTCTTTCATTCCTGCTCATATTATTTTTACAGCAGATAAAACAGAGACAGACAATCTGTGTCCTTCAAAAGTTCTAACTTCAACAGCCCCAGCCAACCAAGCCAGTAGCAATGGACTGAGAGGTGTAGACTGAAACCTTTCAAGGCACTAGGGTGTTTACCCCTACAGACAGACATTCAACTGCCTCTTCTCAGAGTCAAGAAAAATTTTAATTTGCTATTTTGTCTTCACTGCTTTTTTTCTCAATACATCAGTTTTTAATTCAGTTCAAAGACCCTTGTAACACACAAACACATGTATGTATGCATGTATATCTACATGTACACACATACACAAAACTAAAAATCAGGACAACCAAATCTTTGCTCAGCTATGAAAAATCTGTATGCAGTTTTGTGCATGTTATCCTTTGTTATCCGCTAGTTTGATACAAAACGGGACTGCCAAAAACCTCTTATATAAACATAATGCTGTATATAAAACCAAGTTAGAAGTCCTCAGGGTATGCCCTATAGTGAGTGATTAAGTGCTTACTTTGGCTGCAACTTCAGCACTGATCTCTTCTTGAGTTTCAGCCAGTCTTTTCTTTGCCACTTCAGTTCTCCTATCACAGTCAGCAATGAATGACTGTAGATGATCCATTGCCTAATGTATAAATCGGAAGAATATCACACTGTACTGGAAATAAGCACTTTTTCACAAGGCAAAAGTTAACAGTAAAATTAAATGTTGAATAATGTATAAATTGCTGGTTTAATTGTACTTAATACTTAATAAGACTGTAAAACAAACACAACTGAGACCATAGTTACATGAATCCTTACTTTAAATGTAATAATCACACTGACACTTGTATTCACAAGTATTCAATCAATCAGATGATAACAATTATATTCAAGGATTGAGTTGCATATATCACTGATTTAGAACTGGCAAGATAACAGAAATTAAAGTAAAACAAAAACAGGAATGAAGACTTCATATCCCAAAAATTCAAGTTATTCAAATATCCTCTTGAATTTGCCTGATTTTTAAATGCCTTTTCTCTCACAGACACTTAATATAAAGCTTACACTTGACATCTATTAACACTGGAAGAAAATGAAGAAACTGTCACATGACACAAAACACAGATCCTCTTGATTTTTATGTCAACAAAGCCAGCCTCAATGGATAGAACACAGATGAAAAAAGAAATTAGCTATAATTTGATGATGGTTTCAGAGAATCTACTGTAAAAATCAGAAGGCTCCATATTCATCTATGTTTCAACCCCATGTTTTTATATCATGGTGACATAAGAAAGCTTTGTAATTTTTACAGTGCAATCAATCTATTGGCCTTAGCCTGTGCTCTAATCTGATGTTTTAAAGGAAGCCAGTTTAAAAATCATGTATATTCAAGATAAATCTGAACTTGACTTTTACCAGTATATTATATCATGTGTATGACTGCATGTATTTCTTTCTCTATGTGATTCTTTTCTCTCACGGGCCTTCCATTCTTTCCTTGAAATATTATTTCTGCTATGCCTTTATCAAAACTAACCATCTTGGATCTCTTTCTCTCTCTCTCTCCAAATCAAGAGTTCCAACATTTTTTCCTAAAATAGTTAGAAGATAAACGCTCCAGAGTAATAATTATAAATCTAAATGCAAATTTGACAGAAATGGCTTGGACTTTAGAAATGAGACACTATTCTGTTGCTGCCTCCTTAATGCAACTGTGTACTATCCTGAGACAGTGCAACTACTATGTGAGTCTAGGAAAACATGTGGCTTCCTCAAGATACTAAGATCATGTCCAAGCTGGAAGCACTTTTCTCACTTTAATTTCAAATGAAGCGCCTTTCTCACTTCAGTTTCAAATAACTGCACATCTTACTAATAACAGTTAGAAATTCTAAATCTATATTAAATATTTTACAATAATGTACAATTTGACCAGTTGTTATGTACTACCCTGATTCCCTTTCCATTCTGTATAATACAAAGATAATTTGGTGATAGAACATACATCAAGCTCAAAGAAAAAGTCTTGTTCTTTTGATGCAATTTCATAATCTGCTCTTAATGCCAAATCATGCACCTTTAGACATTCTCCAAGATCCATCCTCTGAAAACACAAAAGCACAATTTTACAAGGAAATACTAAATAGATATAAATAATATTCTCATTTCAATATTCAAATAGTGTACCTAATGTTTAATATAATACATTTTAAACTACAACACAACAAATTTTCTTTAAAAGTGATCAGTCAGCATTAAAAGTCCACAAGTCTCAGTAACATCATATCTGCATACTGGTACTGTAGATCAATAAACATAAATAAAAAATAGAGCAGACTTAGCAGCACTGCTTCTTCTTGGGAAAGAAAAGCTTTCCTTCCAGTTCTTGCATGCTTTCCCTTACATTGCTAGTATGCTTAATAAATCAAGATGCAAACCAAGACATTAACGTTTTTTTAATATGGTGTGGAAACATGCATAGTACCCATTGTATTACTTTTCTTTTAGTGCCTTCAAGTCAGTCTTGATTCCTGGTGACTGTCTGGACTAATCCCTGCAGTTTTCTTGGCAAGATTTCAGTGATTTACCACTGCCTCCTTCCTAGGGCTGAGTGACTGGCCCAAGGCCACCCAGCTGGCTTTGTGCCTAAGGTGGGACTAGAAGTCATGGCCTCCCAGTTTCTAGCCTGGGGCCTTAACCACTACACCAAACTGGCTCTCTATTGTATTACTTTAAGCCCATAAAAAAGAAGGTTTGAAGATACATTCCTTTCATAAGAACAAATTATGCTTGGTTCCTTACTTGCCCTCCCTGAAATATCACCTAGATCTGCTTGAGGACTGGTGGAATCCCCTTACTAGATGGGTGGAGAAGAGTGATAGAAAATCCCATTCTATAAGAAATGCATTGAATTAGCATGGGCTGTAGTCCTTTGTTTAAAGCACCTATCGGGATGGCCTATACAAGTTATTAAAATTATAAAACGAAAACATTAATACAAAAAGAAATAAAGCATTGGACTAGGATGGAGGTTGAGCAGGGAGGCTGTTTGATCTGGCGCCTAGTGGGAAGGGTGGTTTTGTTTTTATGTCTGTTTTTATTGATTGTTGTGAGCTGCCTAGGACCATTATATGAGATAGGTGGCCATATATGTTCTATAAATAGATAAATAAAAATTATTATTAAAAAGGAACAGTTTAAAGTAGTTGGTAGCATAACCTGGATAGAGGAGAAATGAAGTTTTTCTTGTTACCTTTGATTTCTATATTTCAACCATTAGTATATCTAAACTTTAAAGCTTAATTCCTGAAAAGGCATTGCAGTAAAACATATATTGTTCTGCAACTGCTGGTGATTACAATCATTATTCAAATATGCAAGGAACAACTAAAAAGAAACGGGAAACTCTAGACTTAGTCAGAATATACTAAACCAGTGATTCTCAACCTTTTTGAAGCTGCCGCCCCCCTAAGGAGCAGAAAATTTTTCAACACCACCCTTTGTGAAAATCCTGTAATTTAGGGTATGGGGGGGGGGAGTTACTGAATTATAAAAGGCAAAAATTTTAAGTAATTTTTTTCAGTAGACTTACACACCAAATTTATTTGATTTAACTCGATACTTTTGCCCTGGAAGGTAATTGCATTCCTTTTATTAAAATTAAAATGACTAATGCAAAAAAAAAAAAAAAAATGCTTAAATGCTCTTTTATGTAAATACATTTATTTCAAAATGCTGTAAATACGTTTATTAATTTTTTTGATGCTCTTTTTAAAATTTAAAATTTTATTTATTTTATTTTTTTTGCAAATGCTTTTTTAATGTTTAAAAATTCTTTATTCTTAATTAGATAATTTAAAAAAAAACAGCAAAAAATATGCTAAAAGAGTAATAGCAGTGAAACATGCTTGATTATGTCAGTGGGATGGTTGTGCTTGATGGTTCAGAGCCAGTTTCTGAACGTTCAGTTCAATATTGTTAGAGAGATGAAGGTGCAAGTCCCTTCTTTCCACGATTTGGAGTCGACTTCTCTTTTTTGTAGTTAGATCAGTCACAGCACTGAATCCTCGCTCAACAAGGTAGGAGGAAGGGAAGGCAATTAAAAATCGAAACTGAGGGGAAAAAACAGAAATGAAGCGAACGAAAAGCAACTCAAGAAACACGGGTCAAATCAAACATTCATATTGAAAGGATGCTCAACACACGCACTGCGATTAATCGCGCGGGAAGACAGCTGACGCACGTACTGCGATTAATCGCGCGGGAAAACAGCTGACGCATGCGCTGTGCTGGTTGGGATCGGAGAAGAATCGTAGTGTCGAGTTCTTCAAGGTCATCCTACCTAGAATACAAATTCGTCTCACCATTCTTAGAAGTGCGTGAGGGCAGCCGTCGCGTAAGTTCGTTTTACTGCTGGTACAAATGGTGTAAACCGGATAATTGATTTAATAAATGTTTTGGGGAGTTTTAAAATTAAGTTCGAATGCCAAAACATGCTCATCGCCCCTCTACCGCCCAAAATATGCCCACCGCCCCCCCATAGCCCAAAACAAGTTCACTGCCCCTCAGCATCCTCCCACCGCCCCCCGGGGGGGTGGTACCGCCCCCGTTGAGAACCAATGCACTAAACGAAGAGTCTTTAATTTCAACTGGTCTACTTACAATTAGGATTAGATATAATCTGTTATATTACCTTACAGTTCATGCATCTCAAAGGAGTATCTTATATTATTTTATGCATAGTATAGTTCAGTACAGTACAGTACAGTACAGTACAGAATAGAATTACTTAAAACCTATGCATTTGTCTCTCCTAAAAATATCTGGGGCAATTATATATACACCACAGATGAAACATATTGCATTTCCCTTCTCTCATTCAAAACTCTCTCTAGCAACTAAGTTGCCTGATCCCTCTTCCACCCTCACCTATGCCTGGGGCTTCCTAGTCATTCTGAATTGTTTATTGTGCTCCCCCCATGCCCCACTGTCAGTTTCTTTCCTTTCTTAGCTTACTAAATAAAAGCAGCAAAGTTCTGCCCAGTTTTCTAGCATTAACGTAACTACTGGGCAAGCGAAGTGGGGACAAGAAGAAAGCCGCCCAGAGTCACCCATTGGGGGAGATGGGCGGCATACAAATTTGAAAATAAAAAAAAATAAATGAAAACAAATAAAGAGAAAGCAAGCAAAAGTATAGTCCAGATCCAACCAGACAATTTAGAGTTACAAACTCTATTCTACATATAGGTCATTTGCAAAAAGGTCTTGTACAAGACAAAACTGTCTTTATCTTTATCTTTAGCACTGCCCATAATGAAAACATTATAAAACATTAAATTATCTATTTTCGCTAGCCGATTTAATGTTAAGAGTTATATGGATACCTAAAAGTGACTGATTACTTCCAATACATACGGATTTAAAAATGAAAGACTTTTGATACCAACTGTATTAAAGAACACGCACTTTAAGAATGTCTTAAGATAAAAAGATTCTATGTGAAAGATTGGATTCAATATTTATGATTATCAGTAATTTCACATTAATCAAAATACTCAAGTCCAATGAACAACCCTTTTATGAGATTGGCAAGAGGACAGAGACTTTTTTTTTTGGTTGAGAGCCAATGTAGTGTAGTGGTTAAGGCGTTGGATTAGGAAGTAGAGACCCAGGTTCTAGTCAACCCTCAGTCCAAAAGGTCACTAGGTGACTTTGGGTCAGTCACTTTCTCTTAGCCCAATCTACCTCATTTGTTTTGGGGAAAAATAAGAGGGAGCATATGTATGCTTCTTTCACCTCCTTTGCAAAAAGCAGGATGTAACTTTACATGATGATGATGATGATGATGATGATGTGCATGAAATACTACCCTGAAAGGCTCCCTAACATTGGAGGACAGCTGTATGCAAGCAGAAGCAGCCTACCAGTTCGTGGGATCCAAGATGCTGATTACAGTGCTCACTTAAGTAAAATGTGATTTGTTCACAACAGACACTCTTCTCTATTTTTCTGAGTCTCTGCTTATCTTCCAAGCCTAGCATCTTGTTTATTTGATTTTTATCTCACCTTTATTTTTGGTCAACAAAAGGCAGTGTACATATTAATGCTCTCAACCTCTAGTTTCCCCACAACACAGTGAAGTGGGTTGGGCTGAGAGTATACGTCTGGCCCTAAGTCACCCAGCTGGCTTTCATGCCAAAGTTAGGAAAAAACCCATGGTATCCTGGTTTCTACACCCAACTGGTTCTCAAGTTACTTTCTCCCAGCCCAATATAGCTCACATGGTGATGGTTGTGGAGAAAAATAAGAGACGGGAGCACTATGTAAAACTGCAGAGGTAAACTATTTGGAAGTTTGTTTCCAATGAAACACTTAGGTTCTGAGGTATTTTGACCTTCATTAAAGGTTAGTATTATGTCAGAGGCGGTCAGTGCAAAGTATAAATAAAACCTCATAGCTACTGTTTTGCAAATCCACCTACATTTGCTCCTATGCCATTATTTGCTTCCTCCCCCCCCACTGTGACACTATTTATCTCAGTGTCTTGATGCTGGCAGATGTGAAAATGCAGCCAATTATGGCTTATTCAGCAAACCACAGCTTAGTGCAACCTGGGAAGCCAGTATATAGATCCATTCTGAAGAGCTCCTCATATTCTAGAACTGTTACCAACAGAAATATAGCATGGCAAAGTATGCTAGAAATCTCCTTGCCAATCGCAAGAATTTATGTAGAAGAGTACACAATAATGCCTTTACATGTGCAATCTAAAGTTTATCACCACTTTTATCATGCTGTGAAGTAGTACTGTTTCTGGGCTGCAGACCGCAAGAAAACTAATATGTAGTTCTATAAACTAGATTTATGAGAGAGCCGGTTTGGATAGTGGATAAGGCAACAGGCTAGAAACCAGGAGACTGTGAGTTCTAGTTCCGCCTTAGGCACAAAGCCAGGTGGGTGACTTTGGGCCAGTCACTCTCTCTCAGCCCTAGGAAGTGGGCAAGGCAAACCACTTCTGAAATCTTGCCAAGAAAACTGCAGGAAATTGTCAACACTGACTCAGAGGCACCCCCGCCCCCCAATTTACAGATAAATAAAATACACAATTTATTTTCTTCACTTATACCCTTTGTTTTGCTTTCTCTTCTCCTTGCATACCTATATGACAGAAAAAATATTTCTGTATTTATAACTGCTATTTCTATTAATTAACTTCTTATAATGAAGTATATGCAACTTTTGATGTACTTCATTATAAGAAAATGCCTGTCTTCCTAAACAATAGTCAACCCAAATCTTAGCTAAAAAATTAGTACAAATTAAACTGAAACAGCACCCTACCATAAAATGCAAATATTAGTTTAGTGCTTTAAAATAGAAGTGTTAATATAGTGTTTATTACCACCACAATATTACGTACTAAAAACAAATGTATGAAACGGTATGCATTTGGAGTTGACTTTAAACAAAGAACACAATCCTATGATTCCTTGGATATCCCAGAGAATGTAGGATTTTCCATCTGTCACTCTCTGAGAGCAGACAGAGAAGTTCAATCTCTTCTCCAGTGAGCCTGTTCATGGACAGTACTCCTCTAGTATTATAAATCATAAGAAATGAACAAAAAAGAGGCTTCCAGAGGAATGATGGTGAAAGGCAACAACAACAAAATAGGCAAAGAGGGAACAAATAATGCCACATCTACAGATAATATAATTTCCCTCCATTATGAATAAAAAGCAATTAGTTTCTGAAAAAGCAAGTATCATAAAAGGCCTTCATTTCAATGCCCCCAGAATTTTTTTTTTTGGCTACAACAAAGCTTTATAACCATTTTAAATCAAAAGAACAAATTAATAACAATTAACATGTCCCACTGACTTCAGCAGAACTATAGTATTACCAATTTAATCTAGATTCAGTTTTCACTTTGTTCAGATCCAGCGTGGTGATGGCGTTAAGATCTGGACTGAGGAGACCTAGGTCTAAGTCCATTCTTACTCTTGGAAACTCACTGTGTGCATTGGGGCCACTCGTTCTCTCAGCCCAACCACCTTAGAAGGCTACTGCCATAGGCAGATTGCCACATAAGCTCTCTTGAGCTTGGTGGGATAAAAATCAAATCAATTAATAAATGTTTCAGGCTGGCAAAAAGTGATAAAGCAATAGAACCTTAAAGATGCTAACTGCAGTTTTAGTAAAAGTAGACAGTCATTAAAATTAGAGCCATAAGCAATATGAAAGCACAGATTCTGGATGGCCTTGGGAAAAAAATTAAGTTATATAGTGGCAAAAACTCCTAAACGATTACTTGCAGTTCAAAATCTATATTAATCCGGAGTGCTATAAGTTATGGTTTAGCCATGAAAGTTAGATTTATTTAAACTGTAGTATGTTTCATGGTGATGAACCCTGTTGCAACTATTCTATCTTACATTAAATCTTTAAATATTCTGCATTTAAAGGCAAATTTCATCTCTGCATTTTTGTATGCTAACTGGTTAAATAGGAAAATAATATATTATTGCATTACTGATTCCTTAGCAGTTCCTTAGGTTTCCAAATCCAAATTAAAGTTTAATATTTTATTTATTTTTCTATCTTCTTGGGAGATGTGTAACAATTTTACTCAGATATCTAGGATTCTTCTTAAAGAAAGCTATAACTGAATTTCTGCTATATATTCTATATATTATATCTAGTTCTATATATCTAGTTCTATATATTATATCAGTGCATTTCAGCTTCTAAGAGCAGCAAAAGCTCAATCACAGAGATTCTTCTATATCCCCAAATTCAGTTAAGCTGAAAATAGAGACAGACTTTCATGATAAAACTTGTCAGACAACAAAATTCCATGTATCAATTGCAAAAGTATAAAAATAAAATAGTCCAGAGGCAGCCAAATAGTAATTTAAAGATCAAAACACTCCTTGAAACAATGTTATCAGGTCCCACTGAAGTCAAACTATGTGAAATGTTTCTCACAAGTGATACCATGGGCAACTGTTTTCCTGTCCATGTTTTAATATTAAGTATTTAAATTATGAATGCAATAACTTTCTATGCTACGTGCAAAGTATTCCATTACTGTGTGAATACTACTGCTAGATGCAGACGATGTTGTTAGAAGGTCTGGTCAATTTCAAAGCATTGGTTTGCACCATGATAAACAATTTTACCCCAAAGATTAATGAAAATAACCCATCCAAAGAGTATACAGAATGAACAAGTATACAAAAAGCTCAGGGTAAAATTTTGGATGCCTTCCTGAATTCAGACTTTAAATCTGCTTTTAATTATTCAAAGTCATTATGTTTTCTAGTGGAGGGGAAGTAATAGAACTTGATATAATTAAAGAGATGTCCTTATCAATGGATGCTGATAGTTGAAAAAGATGGACAACCTCAGCAGAAAATAACAGTACATGACAAAAACAGGAAAATATCTTTCAATAGAAGGTTAGCATAAAAAATAATTTACCAAGCTGGAAAACAGAGCTGACAACCTATAGAAAAGCAAATATATTGTGTTTATCAGATCAACTGAATTCTGGACAGCAGTTTAAATAATTTTCTATAATAATATTTAGAATTTATATTGTTGGAACAGTAAAAAC